>NW_023494525.1:0-236832 GCF_011100635.1 Trichosurus vulpecula | reverse complement strand
TAACCTTTTTTTAACCCTTGGCAATAATGCTTAGCAGCAGATAGTACTGAACAATATTCATACCAATTTCTCCTTTTAAATAGGCATCAAGCATGTTTGATAAACACAGACTTAAAACAGACTTAGGGACCTTCAAGTGAGAGAGGGTTGAAAGGAAGGATTCACTATCTCATGATGAACAAACACATTCACTTTTGAAGAGTTCTAATAGTTAGGAAGTTCTTGCCATCTGCTAGTTTGACACATTGAGATTTCCTGTAAATGTCTGATAAAAAAAATAAAAGTTTGAATAGAATAAGGTCCATTTTCTCTTTCACTCATTGGTCGATCTTAGTATGTTGTGAAATATTTGGGAATCTGAAATATACACAGACACTAGCTATAGTATATAAAATACAAAGACAAGAGAATTAAGAAGAAGTTAGTTAGGAAAAAAGTAATTTTGTTCTACTCTCACTGTACCAGTCTTTTTCTCCATTGCATTTCGGATTGCTTATAAATGGTGGTCCTTTTTTTCCTTTCCAAATTGTTTTCCTGATACTTTCAAGATCTTCCCTAGATATTTTTGAGTGAAACTGAGGCTATTAGGCTTATATTTTCATGCATTTTGTTCTTTATGCTAGGTCTAGTGGATTTAATAGAATGGCTATTGATCACAGATAGAGTGTTAATTCCCCTAAGTGGAAGAGAGTAGGAGAGTCAGAAAATAGTCCCATCCTGCCTTATATAGACTGTTTTTTAATCCAATTTTACAACAGCAAAATCCCACTCTTTTTTTGCTTATGTTATTTCCACTAATTTCAATCAATTAATTAATAAACATTTATTAAGTGCCTACCATGTCCCTGGCTTTTGGGATACAAAAGGAGACAGGAGACAGTCTCTGCTTTCAAGGATCTCACAATCTAATTTTCTATATTTTTTCTTATTGTGACTGATAGTGTTTCTGGAACTATATCAATTAGTTATAATTGAAGTGGACTGATACAACTTTCCTCATAGAGAAACACAGAATCTTTAGAGTTCAAAGGGGCCTAATTGATCAACTAATCCAGACCATACCTGAAAAGGAATCTCTATTACAAGATACCTGACAAGTAGTTGCTCATGTACTCCCTGCTTGAAAAGTTCTGCTAAGGGAAGACCCATTACCTCCTAACATTACCTCTTCTATTTATGAATTTCTCTGATTGTTTGAAATTTTGTTTTGCTTTCTTTTCTCTGTCTTCTGGACTAAATTAACCTTTTTGTAGCTTTCTTCATTGGCTCTAGAGTCTACCCTCTGGCACTACAACTGGCCTAGTAAAACAGATTGCACAGTAGAGAGAATGATAGACTTGGAGTTATGTAGGAAGACCTGATTTCAAATCTTACTGCAGATAACTGCTATCTGTCTTCCTCAGTTTACTAATTGGCAAAATGGGGATAATATGAGCACCTACTTCACAGGATTGTTGTGAGGTTCAAATGAGATACTACAGAAGTGCTAACAATTATTATGAATTTCTCTTCTCCCTCCCCTAACCTTGTGGAATTATATATAGGACTTATAGGATAAGTTGCTCATTGTAAGTTTTTATCTTTTGTATTTTGAAATATCATATTCCCAAAATTTCATTTCTTTGAAGATAGTTGCAACATAGTCTTTGTGATGTTGGCTAAGCTTTCTTAGTATTTGAATTCTTTCTCTCTTGTTGTTTGGAATATTTTTTGACATGTTCTAGATGATTGTGAATGATTTCTGGTCCTCCTCTCTGACCTTTTCTGCAACCCTGGACCTGAACAGTCATCTGGACCAGGAGATGGAACCACTTTAATCCTTGGCTTCTGTCCATATCACCTGTTGGCTCAATCATAGTCCTGCACTTAGCTCCATCATTTCCTTGCACAAATGGCATTTAAGAGTTAGTTTTAGCATCTGTCATGGCATGACATAATCATAACAGATATTTGAGATAACCCTTCCTTCAGACTCAAAAAAACCCCAAAACAAATCCTTTTTGTTGCCCTTAGCTTCTTCCTCCCTCCTCTCAGATCCTTAGATCATTCTAAACTACTACATTCCTGAGTCTGTTTTCAAAGAACCATGCTTTACTGTAACATCAAAGAATTCATAGCTTCATGGCTACGCTATTGTAATAATAATTTTCTAGCAACTGCTGTAGTGGTGTAAGACCCAACAAGACCAGCAACAAGAGCTGCCAGCACAGGTTCTTTTGATCTGCTTTACTAGGGAAAGTAACTTTAAGGGGTTAACAATCTAACTTTAATCAAACACACATATATAACTCACTTAGTTCAGGAGTAAAAGACAACAACCTGAACTTCAGAGCAAATACAAACCAACATCTGGGTTAGCAGAGCTGGGAAGCAGTTACGACAGTTTGCCCAGAGTCTCAACATTCCTTCCATGAGTGATTCCCAAACAAACCAACATCTGAATTTTTCCAAAGCCAGCGGGCTCCAGTGGCTACCCAGAGTCTCCACACCAACCACTCTTCCAGTGAGTGGGAGCCCCTCCAAAATCATCTGGGCAAAAAGGGGGGACTCTTAACAATGGCTGCCCAGAGTCTCCACATCAACACTCCTCCAGTGGGTGACAGCCTCATACAAAATGCTAACTTCTGAGTTTATATACCCTGTTCAAGGCCCGAAGTCTTCACACCTAATCAGCAAAAGGGTGTGAGCCTGGGTCTTTTCACCTAGTAAGGCTTAATCAAAGGCATTTGATTACTTTAGCATTCTCAAAGAGAAAACAGTAAAAAAAATGTCCCACCTTCATTAACAATACAACTATATATGTGTTCAGTAATTTTTCAATCATATCCAATTCTTTGTGGCCCCATTTGGGGTTTTCTTGGCAAAGATACTGGAGTGATTTGCCATTTCCTTTTCTAGCTCATTTTGTAGTTGAGGAAACTGAGGCAAACAAGGTTAAGTGACTTGCCCAAGATCACACAGCTAGGAAGTGTCTGTGGCCAGATTTGAACACAAGAAGATGAGTCTTCATTACTCCAGGCCTGGCACTCTACCCACTGCATCACCTAGCTACCCCATACCATATGTAGTCAAACAGTTAAGCAACAGGATTATTGGTCTAATGTAGATACACTTTTTAAGGGTAATCATGATTCTACCATCTTTGGTAGTACTGTCATTGGGAGAAATGCACGAAAAGAAAACAGTATAATTACAGGAAGCAGGTGGATATTTGTTTGGGGTCCTCATTTTATTATCCTTTGTTGTTGAGTTTATTACTTTTTTTTTAAAAGAAACAGTGTTTGTAGTAGACAGGGCAAATGAGGAAAACCTAGTTTCAAAACCTATAGCTAGCATGTCATTATGGTTATTATTCTTGTTTTCTCATTTGAGAGCTAGCTAGCTATATATTTCAATGTATTCCTTCATTTTTCTAGCACTCTCCTGTTTTTTTTTTCTGGCAAAATATTTTTGGTTTTGTTTTATTTCCTATCTGGAGTCCTAAAGAATCACTTCCTCTGATTTACCTCCAAATATTCCTATACATCTATTGGTTAAGAATGCATTTATTTGTTCTCCAATTTGGCAGCACCAAGCCACTATACTTTCATCTTAGTTACTTTTAAAACAATCTCTTCAGTTTCCAGAGTCACCTTCCATGAAAAAAAAATGCATAGGGAAGTTAAGGAATGGTCAGGGTACATCGAGCACTTACTCTTTCTCAGAGTCTGTGTCAGAATGAAATGAAGATGGAAGACTCAGAATGCCATAGTAGAACTTCTTTTTTTTAAAATTCTTTTTCACAATAATATATTCATAGACCTCAGAAACAAAATTATACCTATAGTTTATGGGAGACTATGCTACAAAGGTGAATCATTTGTAGGTCTGCAATCTTCTGGGTGTATGTCTCTAGGAAGATAGTAGTTGGAACTGGCAAAGGAGAATTCCATTTTGGTGGATGATTCTCTCTACTTCCCTGTGTGTACTAATGCTAAATACCTAGTTACAAAGTAATGCATTTATTTTGAAAGATTGGAAGATGAATACAAATTCTTATAATGAAAACACATATCAACTCCAAGTGCTTCCTGATTATAATAAAGCTAACTCTGGATTTAAAGTAATAGGATCAAAATTTTCATAAATGAGAGCTATAAAGAAACCTTCGGCATGGAAATACTTTGTGAAAATCAGGAATTTGCATTTTAAAACTCTATTATACTTTATTTTTAAGCCTCAAGAAAAGATAATGTTCCCTCCCCTCCCCCCATAATGGACAACTTTTCTGATCAATAATTAGCCACCTGCATCTAAGTCTTGCAGTTCTGAAAATGACATCTGTGAACTTGAATTTGAAGGCCTGAAGACAAACACCATATGGTATCATTATAAGCATAATCATCTCTGCTATTGAAAGAGGCTCATAAAATCATGTTAAAGGTGAAATGCATTTCCATTTTGTTGTACTTAGTTATTTAATGTCAGTCAACAATAGTTTCTCTCTCTTTTTTTGTACTTTGTTCATTTATTTCTTTTTTCTTTATTTTAAACATTCTTTTTTTTTAAATCTTGACTTCTGGATCCTCTCCCTCCCTCCTACCCATGCCCCACCCACTGAGAAGGCAAACCAAATTGTATTAATTATAAATCTGAAGTCATGTAAAACATTTCCTTAGTAGCCATATCACAAAAAAGAGAAAGTGAGAAATTTATATTTTAATTTGCATCCAGAGTCCATCAGTTCTTTCTCTGAAGGTGAATAGCATTTTTTTTATCATGAGTCCTTTGGAACTGTCTTGGATCATTGTATTGATCATAGTAGCCAAGTGTTTCACAGCTGATCATCATTGCAATATTGTTGTTACTATGCACAATCTCTTAGTTCTCACTTCACTTTGCATCAGCCATCAGCTCATATAGATTTTGCCATGTGTTTTTCCCCCTGAAACTATCCCCCTCATCATTTTTTATATCACAGTTTTATTCCATCACAGACATATGCCACAAGCTGTTCCCCAGTTGATGTGAATCCCTTCAGTTTTCAAGTCATTGCCACTGTAAAAAAGCTGCTATAAATATTTTTGTACATATGTGTCCTTTTCCTTTTTCTTTGATCTCTTTTGGGTACAGACCTAGTAGTGAAATTATTAGGTCAAAGACTATGCACAATTTTATAGGCCTTTGGACATAGTTCCAAATTATTACCCAGAATATTGGGACCAGTTCACAACTCCACCTATAGTTTATTAGTGTACCTATTTTCACTCATCCCCTCTAGCATTTGTCATTTCTGATAGGTGAAAGGTGGTACCTCAGAATTGCTTTAATTTGCCTTTTTCTAATCCGCAGGGAATTGGAGTACTTTTCCATATGACTATAGATAGCTTTGATTTCTTCTTCTGAAAACTGTTCACATCCTTTAACTATTTCTTTTTTTTAAATTTTTTTGTGAGGCAATTAGGGTTGAGTGACTTACCCAGGGTCACACAGCTAGCAAGTGTCAAGTGTCTGGTCTGAGGCCAAATTTGAACTCAGGTCCTCCTGACTCCAGGGCCTGTTCTCTATCTGCTGCACCACCTAGCAGCCCTGACCATTTCTCAATTGGGGAATGGCTCTTCTTTTTAATAATTATAACCCAGTTCCATATTTTATGTATATACATACACACACATATATATGCATGTATTTCAGAATATACATATATATGTATGTATTTGAGAAATAATGTCTTTATCAGAGAAACTTTCTGTGGATATTTTAATATTATTTCATTGTCTATAGCACCTTTTAGTGAAATGCACTTTCCCTGATTATCTCTTTTATTTTGCTTTTGCTTTGTCTGAAATCATGATTGCTACTCCTGTCTTTTTGCTTTGGTTGCAGTATAATGGATTCTTTTCCAACCATTTTTTTTAAACTCTGTATCTTATCTCTCTTTTAAGATTGTCTCTTATAAACAACATATTGTTAGATTCTGGTTTCTAATCTCTTCTTTTACCTTCCTCAGTTTTATGGGTGAGCTCATCCCATTCACATTTCCCTTCATCCTATTTTCTTCTGTTTATCCTTCTGTCTTTTTATTCTGTTCCTCAAAAGTCTATTTTGCTTTTGAACACTGGCTCCTTTAATCCACCCTTCCTTTTATAATAACACCCCTGTCACCGCCACCCCCTGCAATCCACCCCCACCTTTCTCTTATTCCCTCTTTTTCTATTTTCCTTTTGGGTAACATAGATTTCCTTACTTAAATGAGTGTGTGTGTCTGTGTGTCTGTGTGTCTGTGTGTGTGTGTGTATGTGTGTGTGTGTCTGTGTGTGTGTATGTCTGTCTGTGTGTATTCTTCCCTCCTTGAAACCAATACCCCTCCCATTTCCCCTCCACTATAAAAGTTCTTCCTTGTACACCTCTTTTATATGAGAAAAAATTCCTTATTCCATACCTCCCCTTTTCCTTCTCCCAATGAGTCCCTTTTTCTCACTCCACTTTTTAATTTTATTTTTGGATATCATCTTAACCTAAGTGATTCACAATCATGCCCTGTCTATGTAGGCCCCTTCTAACTGCCCTAATAATGATAATGTTTTTGGGAGTTACATGCATCATATTCTTATATTGAAATGTAAACCGTTTAACTTCACCAAGTCCCTTATTATTACTCTCACCTTTACCTTGTTATGCTTCTCTTGAGTCTTGTATTTGAAAATAAAATTTTATACTCAGCTTTTCATCATACTCTCAGCATCTAGTCTTTTACAGGTACTATTCTAAGTGCTGGGGATCCAAAGAAAAGGGGGAAAATGTAACTGCTCTCAATGAGCTCACTGTCTATTTGTGAAGAAAAAAATCAGATACAAGGTGTCCCAAAAGTCTTAATGCAGTTTTAAGGTATTAAAATTTTAACCTACTAAAGTTTTAAGCTTTAGTAAGTTTAAACTGCACTACACCTTTTGGGACATGCTTTATTCCCAGTATAAGTTAGAAATAATCTCATAGGGAAGGCAATAATATTAGGAGGTATAGAAAAAGGTTTCTTGAAAAAGATGGGACTTCAGCTGAGATTTGAAGGACCTAGGAAACCAGGAGGCAAAGATGAGGGGAAGGAAAGAGTTTCAGGCAAGGAACAGAAAGTGAAAATTTATTTTGGGAAATTCTTCAGGACTTTATCATTCAGGAGATGGAGGGTCTTGTGCAAGAACAGGAGAGGGGCCAGTGTCACTGGATAATAGAGTACTTGGTGGGGGGGGCAGAGGGGAGGAGAAGGGATGTAAAGTAAAAAGAGTGGAAAGATAGGAGGGGCAAGGTTATAAAGAATTTTAAAAGGTCAAACAGAGGATGTTGTATTTGATCTTGGAGGAAATAGATAACCATAGGAATTGATTGAATAGAGGGATATTTTGGTCAGATTGTGATTTAGGAAGATCACAATGATGAGAGAAGTGGGCATATATGAGAGATGGCACAAAGATAGACATTACAGGACAGGACAATTAATTGAATTTGGTGAAAGAGAATGAGGACTTGAGAACGAAACCTAGTTTGCAAGCCTGCGTAAGGGGGTGATAGTACCTTTGACAGTAATGGGAAAGCTAGGAACAGGGGAGGTTGGGGGAGTGATAATGAGTTCAGTTTTGGATATTTTGAGTTTGAGATGCCTATGAGACATCCAATTAGAGATGTCCAATAGGCAGGTGGAGTTATGAGACTGGAGGTTAGGGAAGAAATTAAGTTTGAAGAAATATATTTGAGAATGATCTGCATAGACATATGGATTGATTCCTTTGGAGCCAATGAGATTGCCAAGTGAAACAGTATACAAGCAGAAAAGAAGAAAGCTCAAGATATAGACTTATGGAGCATCTATGTTTAGTAGGCATGACCTAGATGAAGATCCAGCAAAGGAGATATTATATACCCAAATAAAAATCCTATTGTTATTTTTCAGTAATTTTTGGTCACATGTGACTCTTTGTGAACCCTTAGGGTTTTCTTGGCAAAAATATGGAATGGTTTGCCATTTCCTTCTTCAGCTCATTTTACAGATGAGGAAACTGAGGCAACAGGGTTGACTTGCCCAGGGTCACATAACTAGTAAGTATCTGAGGCCAGATTTGAACTCAATTCCTCTTGACTCCAGACCTGGGTTTCTATCCCCTGTGCCCTCTAGCTACCTGAGAGAACTATAAATGAAAAACAAACAAACTTGTAAACGAATTGTGATTTTTTTTTTAAAAAGTGAAACATTTTTTCAACATGAGAAAGTTTTTGAATCATTACAATAGAAGACACCTTAGGTGAGAAGGGTATTTAATATACAAATTAATTTAAAAAAACTTTAAGAAAGTAAAATAACTCTATATTTTGTGATAAGACTAAGAAGATAAAGCTATAATTACATGCTGCAAAGATGAGACATAGTATCTTATAGAAATCTTATATTGTCTGAGGTTTGTGGAGAGAACAAATAGAAAACATTGATAGTCCAAGGCCATAAAGAAGGATAAGATAAAAATTTCCTAGAGTATCGAAGGAGGAAAAAATAGAAAAAATTAAATTTGCATTTATATTAATGGGGCACCATTGAAAAAGGTAATTCAAGCAAAGAAGGAAAAATCAGGAGGCGTGCTGAATCACAGTGATACCTAGTCTGGGAAAAGATGTAGACTAGATTTTTTGCTCTTTGGAACACTCACCTTATGTGAATGTCACTAGGAAAACAAGAAGAGCACATTTATGGACAAATCTCATTAAGGGGCATCATGGAGGAATAGACTATGTGGGATGGGGAACCTGCAGCCTTGAGGCCACATGTGGCCCTCTAGGTTCTAAAATGCAGCCATTTGACTGAATCTAAACTTCACAGGACAAATCCCTTGATAAAAGGATTTGTTCTGTAAAACTTGGACTGAGTCAAAAGGTCATACCCAAGGACCTAGAAGGCCATATGTGGCCTCCAGGCCACAGGTTCCCCACACTGGTAAATAAAAGGAGGAGTACAGAGGTAAAAGAATTTAATGGTTTCATGGAGGGGGTATTTGCTTTGGGATCCTCTGACTTAATCCCTCCCTTTTACTGTTAGTCAGTTGAAGGACTGAGAAGTACAGTGCTTTGATTGGGGTCACAGGTAGTATGTGGCATATCCAGTATTCAGGCCCAGAATCTCTGCCTACAAATCCAGCTCTGCTTGGTTATTCATATGTTCTTCCTATAGCATATATGCACATGTTGCCCTTTGACTGACCAATCATCCATATCCAGTGGCTATCTATTGCCTTCACCATAAAATATAAATATCTCTGTTTGGTTTTTAGAGCCCTTTATTACATCTCCCCTTTGTGCCTTTCTGGTTTCTTATTGGTTCCTTTACCACTATGCGATGATGTCAGAGGAGGGATTTGAAACCAGAAATTTCCAAATCCATGGTCATCTCTCCTCAATCCTTTATGCTGTGCTTCTTCTCTTTTTACAGAAAAGTACAAGTCAGTAAAATGTAGATTTTAAAGAAAATAGATGCTTTTCTACAATATTTTAAATATCTGAATTAACAAAATAAGTGGTTAAATTCTCACACAACCTCATCTCTGAAAGAGAAATGAGGCAAGTAAGAAATGAATTTCCAAAACAGATAGGAGTAGGATAGGGAGGGAGCTTTCTGGACCAGACTGATTCATAAGTGAGTTCTATCAAACTTAAAGATTCTTTGTTTTACATAAACTGTTATCCAAAAATGGACATAAAGATATTCTACTAAACCCCTTGAATAAGAGAAAAAATCAGTTCTGATATTTAATCAAGAAGGTATAAAGCAGAGAGAAAGGGAGTTACAGATATATCACTAATGGATATTGATGCTCCAAATTTAAATATAATATTAATGAAGAGACTATAAAATATATTTACCATCATTCATTATAAGCAAATTAGATTCAAAACAGAAATGTAAAGATTATGCTAAATGCTAAACACTATGCCGAACATTTTGTCAATGGGAACGATTTATAGAATTAAAAAATAATTAGTAACCCTGTGTAGAAATGCAAAAGGTTAAGAATATGAAGAGAAATAATGAAAAGTAAGAATGGTTCTGTCTTAATAGTAACCACATTATCTTGTAAAGCTATCATTGTCAAAAGTATCTGATCAAAACTCAAAAAGAGAGAGAAGATATAGCAACATTGGAATGCAGGTTAGTGGAAATAGGTTTACATCGATCACTTAGGGCACTTTCAGGGCACTTTCAAAGCCTGTGTTTGCTATATAATGCCCAGGCAGGTAGTATGGCTCGATGAGTGCTCCAGCATTGCAGATTGGGTTGACCCAAGACACCAAACGCTGCTTATTCAGGGCCATGCACAACCGAGCCTTCAACTCTGAGTCTGCACTGCACTTCAAGGGGTCGTATTCATTCAGCACTGCATGGATGGCAGTTAACAAGCTTTGTTTGGGTATCACAACCGCACTCCCTGTTTCAGGAAGCACAAAAGTCTAGGACAGCTTTTGAACTAGGGATTCAACAAAATTTTGGCCATTCTTGGTGTTATGGTTTTTCACAAAAAACTCCCAGGGGGTGCCTGGTATTGGGGGCAGAGGAGAAGGAAGGGAGCAAGTAAGCAATGGGAGCCTTCGTTCTCTCTCACCATGTATATCTAACCAACTACTAAGTATTGCCAGTTGTTCCTACATAGAATGCCTCATGTTTCCCTCTCTCTTTTCTTATATGTCCATCATCCGAGATGAGTGTATTAGCACCTCTCACCCATACTATTGCAGTGGCCACACTATTGGTCTCTTTTTCTCCAGTCTCTCTTCGAGACATTCTTCACACAATAGCCAAATTAATATTCCTAAAGCATGGGTCTCTAGTTCAAGGTGCTTCAGTGATTTCCTATTCCCTCTAGGATAAAATATACACTCCTCTCCTCTCATTTTAAGTCCTCAGAGTCTGGCTCCAACCTTTATATAGTGATTTCATATTCTCCTCTTTCAATCTACACAGCAGCCAAATTGGCCTACCTCCTGTTCCCTGTAGATGATGTTATATCTCTGGTCTTTATGAATTTGCATAGGCCTGGAATGCATTCTCTTCTCACAGCTGTCTCTTAGAAATCCTAGCTTTGTTCAAAATTAGCTTGTTCCATCTCATACAAAAGACCTTTCCTGTTCTCTCCACTTATTTATCTCCATTCTCCTAACAGTTATTTGATATTTATTTTTTATATATTTTGTATTGGCTAATCAGTGTTCAGTCTATCTACCCAATTAGTTAATAAACATTCATGAGGCACCTACTATATACTAGCCTCCCCCTCTCCCTCTAGAGGATGTAAGTCCTTTAAAGGCAGAAAGGGTTTTGTTTTTGTCTTTATAGCTCCGTTGCCTATCATGATACATAGCATATAACACAGCAAGTGCTTAATAAATGTCTGTTGAATGAATGAAGTGGTAAATTGCAGCTTGTACACATAGACACATACATGCACACAAGGACACAAGGTACACCATAAAAAAATTAAGGTGAATGGAAATACATATTTCATACCTTTCAATAGGAAAAGAAATGCTAATCAAACTCAAGAAAAAGGAGACTATAAAAAACAAAATAGAAAATATATGTATGTGCATATACATATATATGTATATACATATACATACAAATATATGCACATATTTTTGAAAGGACGATCATAACCAAATGAAGGTATCCATATGATAAAAAATTATATGGCTTATGTAGACATCTCTGTATCAGATTCCTAAGGCAATAGCTTGATATTCAGAATCTATAAGGAACTGATAAAAAATAATAAAATAAAAACTTTGAAAATGAATAATTCACCAACAGATGAGGGGTTAGTGGCAAATGAACAGTTTAATGTAGAAATGAAAACTATTAACAACAACATGAAAAGTTTCCAAAATCAGTAATGATTAGAGAAATGCAAAGCTGGAGAACTCTGAAATATCTTTTATCAACCACCAAATTAGTAGAGAGTATAAAAGATGAAAAGTTTATTTTGGAGGAGTTGTGGAAGGACAGGAACTCCACTTCACTCAGGGAGGTGAAAGGAATCAGTCCAAATATTCTGAAAAATAATTTGGCATTACAATTTGCAAGAAAAGTAAAGCAATTGTACATTTTGTTTGAAATTGCAATCTCCCCACCAGGTTTTTGCCCAAAGGAGTTCATTGGCAGAAACAAAGATCTTATATATAGGAAAATATTCATAGCATCATTGTTAGTAATAGCAAGAAGCTAGGAAATAATTCTGTGCCAATGAACTGGTGAATAATTGAACAAATTATAGCATACAAATGTAATGAATGTTTATGAGTCATAAGAAACAAAGACTATGAAGAATTTCAGGAGAATATGGAAGATTTGCATGAATTGGTGCCTTATGAAGACAACAGAACAACAAAAACAAGAAGAAAAGATTTACAGTAACTGACAAAGTAAATGAATTCGACACTAACTGGGGACAAAATTCAAATCAAATACAGTGGATATATTAGTGCAAAATTTTCAAAGTGCATATATCCTTTCTGTTAAATGATAAACCACAAAAATGAAACACAATAAGTACTTGCAATTGTAATTATATTTTAGGTGATTTCCCTGTTTTTATAGAAAGGCATTACGGGTAGGGGGCAGTACTTTGTTTTTTGGGATGTAATTAGTATATCAAAACAAACAAAATATATCAATTAAAGTGACTTTTTATAAGGAGGCAACGTGGTAGTCAGGATATCTTAAAACAAAACAAAACAAACAAAGTCTGGGCATTCTCTTTTTCTCCTTTTGATTCTGATAAAGCTGCTGTCCATTGCCTAGAATTTCTTATGGTATTCCATCTAGTTATTCTTCTCATCTTGTTTTATCTTTTTACTGTCCTAGGGAAAAGAGTGAATACATAACTCTTGAAAACCCCATCTCCAACCCAATTCAGGTTCTGGCTACAAAAATACTTCACTGGAATGAGACTCTAGGAGGAAATGTGGGTAAGAGAAGTCTAGTAAGAAAGTTGATTTTTTTTTAAATCATAACTAACTTTACTTATTAGATTCCATTAGATTCCAGATTTTGTGTGTGAGGATATGTGTTAGGGGATTACATCAGTGCCATTACGTTTTAGTATATACTCGGTAAGTGAATCAAAAGAACCTAGGTCCAAGTCTTAGCTCTGGGGCTTACTACCTTTGTGACTGAGCAAATGACAACTCCTTTCTGGTCCTGATTCAGTTCCTTATGATCTGTGTAACATTGAACTAGCTGCTCTCTTTCTCCAGCAGTCAATTGCCTCCTCTGTAAAAATGAGGGATTTGGACTAAACGATCTCTAAGCTTTTTTCCACCTCTAAAATTCATGAATAGAAATGTAGGTTTTGTAAAAAAAAATGTTACAGCTATGAAATGATCCCTTTAGACTCATGATTGACTCTGAAGTAGGACTGTTTGGGCCTACAAAACAGCTCAATATCCCATGAAAAAAGGTTTAGTCTCATGCTGCTGTTAGTCTAAAGAATTATTTACAAACCTTAAAAAGATTGCATCTGGGATCTGTCCGGAATGAAATGAATACATACTTTTAATATAAAGTGTCCATTCTGAGAGGAGTAGCTCTGAATAAACTCAACATGGACAAACAGTATGAGTAAATCTGTCATCAATCCAGAGACTTTATTAACCCACATTGAAGTCAGAAAAGGACAGCCTGGGTTTTGCCACTTAGTATATGGTACACAGCAACAGGGTAAGAGCAGAAGGGAGGAATCCTATGAATATTGTAATGAAAAGATCATACTGTACTGTGATTCATCTTGTCTCCTGTACAGGTAAGGCATTAAATTTATCATTCATTGTAAAGCCTTCAATACAGAAATATGTTTTAGAATCCCAAGATCTCTAATTTCCAGAGAGGAACTCTGAAGCAAGCATGATAAACACATATTATTAAAGAGGAAAGTCAAAGACATTCAAGATACAAGGAAAAGGAATTTTTTCTCTCTCAAATGCCACAGAATTAGATAGGGGAATCTCCCTCAAGGGTCACACACACACATACATACACACACATATACACACACACACAAACTTAATTGAGTTAGGTTCAGGGAGAGAATAATAAATATTTGCTTATTCAACAAATGCTAATTAAGCATCTACTGTAATTCAAGGGATAGAATTGCATAAATTATAGAAATCTGATCTTATTACTAAGACCTGAGTTTAAAGCTCTTCCTCTGACACATATCAATTGAGTAACCAGAGACAAGTTATTTAACTTCTCAGTATCCCCAGCAAACTCTCTAATAACATTTCTTTAAAAAAAGTTTTGCATAAAAAAGGTTTTATTGTTTTTTAACAGTTTTTTAAATTTTATTTTACCAAAACAGAAATATACAATAGAAAAAGAAACAAAAACATATCATAAACTTAAATATTGAAACTTAAATGTAAAGTAAGAAAGAAACAAAAGCATGTCATGTGCACAGCAGAATGTAGGAGAGGATTCACAATACATAACAATAAATTTTCATTTCAAGAAAGCCCATACGATAAATAATACACCTCGTGTTGAGCATTTTCCATCTTTTCTTTGCTTCCTTGTGTTTTCTTTTGTTCTTCGCTG
Organism: Trichosurus vulpecula; assembly: GCF_011100635.1. Classification (NCBI taxonomy): domain Eukaryota; kingdom Metazoa; phylum Chordata; class Mammalia; order Diprotodontia; family Phalangeridae; genus Trichosurus; species Trichosurus vulpecula. The sequence goes on along the minus strand of NW_023494525.1, from coordinate 222,224 downwards.
TGCACTTTTTAACTTTCTTCTTTTTTTCCCTCCCCCCACACCCCCAGAAGGCTACAGTATGATTTAGATATTTCTTGATATATACATACACATACAGATATATACATGCACTTACACATATATACATACATATATAGACATATACTTTTCCAAACATAATCTACTCCTGATCTTTGTTTTTTTATGTTTGTACATATCTTTTGTTTCCTGTCCTTCCTGCCTCCTCTACTTTACTTTTACCTACTACATCACCTTCCTATTACTTGCCTACCCCCCTCCTCCACCAACCACCCTACCCTCCTATTACTTGCCTTCCCCTCTCCAAGGATCCCTTCCCTATCCTCCCATTCTCACTAATCTAAACACCCTTCACCTATTCCCTCATTCTCCCCTCTAAAAATCCCTCCCTTGTCTTAATCCCTCCCTTGTCCTCCTCCCTCTCACTAAACTCTTACCATTTTATTTCTTCTAAATTTAGAAGATTTTTATACTCTTCTAAATATATATGTGTTGTTCCCTCTTAAACCCATTCCTGATGAAAGGAGGTTACCAGAACTACCAGACCTCCTCCCCCATCTAAATCCTCTGTATCCCTTCTTCTTCTTGCACCTCTTTTGTATAAAATAGTTACTGTTTTTAGTTGTTTCTAAATGGTTTTACTTTTTAAATTCGTATCATAGTCAGGTTTATCCCTCTCTTTCTTATGAGCTCGACAATTATTAATAAGAATGTTAGACATACGTTTTACATTTTATGTTATACAAAAGGTAAGCAGTCTGTTCTTACGAATCCTTTATAGTCAGTCTTTGGTGTGTACCTTATGTTTCTCTTGGTTCTTACATGTCGAATTTTCTATTAAGTTGAGGATTGTTTTTAAAGGCTAGGGCCAGAGGCAGCCTCTCTGACCAACTAACCCCGGGGTTTGCTGCTAGTTGTTTAAGTGGCTTCCCAGCTTGTGGTTAAAAGGGAACCTAGCCTGGAGGTGTTTATTTCTTGTGGGGACCAAAGCTAGTCCTGGGGTTTTTCTTCAGATTTTCTCAAACTATCTGAGGAAAACCCCAGTTGTGCCCCTATTTTTCTTTATCTCCACCCACACTTTGTTTGCCCTAAAGTGCTATTTTAACTCTTTTGTGCCGGAAAATCTTGAGAGCTTGGAATTTTCTGACCTTCTCAGCCATCTTCCCAGAATCCTCCCCAAAAGCTTTTTTTTTTTTTTAATAAAGTGACTCATACTGTTCTGCAAAAGTTAGGGAAACTTCACCTAGAAAATAATATAATCAAAGGATTCAGAACTGGTTGGATAGGTAGATTCAAAGTTGTTAATATAGTTCAAGGTCAACATCTCATGATTCCAATGGAATACCACTAGGATCGGTGCTGGGCCCTATGCTGTTTAACATTTTATTTTTATCATTGACTTGGATAAAGTCATAGATGATGTGCTTATCAAACTTGCATATTACTCAAAACTAGGATGGATAGCTATCCCAGTCAGTTATATCACATATTCAGTATTAAAAAGGATCCTGATAGGCTAAAATATTGGGACTGCCTCTGATAGAATGAAATTCAATAGAGATAAATGGGAAATCTTGCATTTGCATACAAAAATCAATTTTGGAAATATAAGATGAGGGAACATCATTAGGCAGCAATTGTTCTGAGGGTTTTGGTTGATGAAAAATTCAACATGTCCATGTGTGTTGGAACAGAATATAAAAAGCTAACATAAACTTGGGTTGTATTGGGAGGAATTGGTCAGTGGCAGTCCTACTGTGTTCTAGCCTCATCTGTATGTCAGAACACATATGAGGTGTTGTCTTCAATTCTGAACAGTTTATTAAGAATATGATAAGCTGTAGAAATAAAAGAAAGAAGAAAATTTAATTTATTCTGACAGGATAAAAGGGACATATAATGATAAATTATACTACTCATACCCTAAGGAAATTTAAATTTCAAAACTCACCAATATTTAAATAAAGAAAAAAGAACATAAAATTATATTAATGAAACAAAGTATATACACACAAACACATTGTACTTCAGTGCCATAGTAAGAATTTCTCTTTCCCTTGGGTCTTCCTTCTTTCTTCTATTGCATTTTTCCCCTAGAGATAAAAGGAATAAATTCAAGACCAGTAGAATAGAGGGAGAGGAAGACATTAAGAAGAAAGGGTAAGAGAGAAAGGGAGAGAGAAAGAGAGAAAGACAGAGAGACAGAGAGAGTGATAGAGAGAAAAAGAGACAGAGGGACAAAGAGAGACAGAGACAGAGAGATAGAGAGAAAAACAAAGAGATAGAGAGACAGACAGAGAGATAGAGACCCAGAGACAGAGAGACACAGACACAGACAGAGACACACATACAGAGACAGAGAAAGACAGAGAAAGGTGGTGGAGAAGAAAAGGAAAGGAAGTGAAAGAAGAGCAGGGAGGAAGGAAGGGAGAGAGAAAAGGAGAAAGAAAGGAAGGAAACAGGAAAGACAGGAAGAAGGGAAGGAGAAAGGAAGAAATGAGGGAACAAAAGAAGAAAGGAAAATGTCTAGAGGAAGTGGAAAGGAAGTGATCTTCCACTGAGTTATACAGATCATCCAGGTATTTTCCCTTAGTCATATGCAACCTTTACAGGGTCAAAAGCTACTTCCTGAAATATTAGGACCTACTCCTACTAACTTTGCCCTCATAAACATTAACTCCTTTGACTTTGCAAACTTTGCAAACAAACGAAGCAAATGGAAAGTTCTAAAGTTATTATTTTCCCATTTTCAGATGAGGAAATTGAGGCTCAGAAAGATAAAATGTCTTTCCTGTGGTAACATAGCTAGTAAGTGTCAGAAGTGGAATTTGAACCCAGCTCTTTCTGAATTCAAGTACAGGTTTTTATTTATTACTCCACACTGCCTCTCAATTGGAGTATGCATGGGATGTAATGTTAGTGTGAGTAATTTCTCTCACTAATTTGTTTCCTGGTACCAACAAGCATATAATCCCCTATTATGTAGTGGCATTTTGCTTACCCCAACACACATTCTCTCCCTCCTCCCTCAAAACACCTAGCCCTTCTCTTCTAAAGGGCCAAGACTATTCCTATTTCCACTTTCCTAAAATGTTCCCTATATAAAAAGATACAAGTCTAATAGTTGTATAATACCCTAATGAGTATGCAACAAAATAGATATTGTTTTTGAATTCTTGGGATGATACCCACAGTCATCCACTGAGGAAGCATGGATGTTGTTTTCTCTAGCCATCACTATATTAATTTATAGTGACCTACAACCTCTGCCCCTACATCCGTAAGACACAAGTATTATTTATATCTCTGTCTACATCAATGTATAGTCAATTAATAGAAGTTTTATTAATAAATCTATTCATAGAAGTAAGGTGTATAGATCAAGGTAATTAATAGGACCATTGCACTCTGTGGTGAATGCACCCTATATGAAATATTATACTCAACTCTAGGCAATACGTTGTAAGTAGAACATTAATAAACTAAAGTGTCTATTGAAGGGCAAACAGTCTAGTGAGGAGTCTGGAAATTACACTATGTAAAAATAGCTGAACATTGAAATATTTAGTTTATAGAAAAAAAAACTAGACACAATAGCTGTCATATAATACTTGAAAATCTGCCATGTCAAGAAAATTCCAAGTTCCAGAAGCTGAAGCTCCACTGATGGGCATATATGACTCAGGCATGTTTCAGCACAGTACAGAAAAGAATTCTCTAACAGTAGAGCTGTCCGTCAATGGATAGCCACCCTGTTGATAGTGAGTTTCTTGTCACGGATGTGTTAAAAAAAGTTGATCTATCATCTGTCAGAGATACTATACAAAGGGATTGTTGCATTGGATTAGAAATGAAGCTAGATAACTTTTAAAATCCTTTCCAAGAGTAAGATATTATGATTTTATCAGATTATTGAGATATAGCATAATTCAATTCAATAAACATTTATAAAGTGGCTATTATGTACCAAGCTCTTTGCTAAGTACTGGGGCTATAAATAAGAAGAAAGACAGTTACTGCCTGCCCTTAAAGAGCTTATAATGTAATGTGAAGACAGTGCACAAAAAGGAGAGGCAACAAGGGGTATCGGGCATGGGGGTGTCTTATTACATGGAATTAAAACCAAGTGGAAAAAAAAGCAAAGCTGCAGATGGAGGGTAGAGTAAGATGGAATTTCAATTTCTACACTCTATAAAAGAAAGTTTGGGAGGAATTTGGTACTCTACCCTCCAGCCCTTCAGCAAGAAGGGAGAAGAGGCAGAGGGAAATAAGACAGTGTCTGAGCATCCAAAGCTGAATCAGCCAGGATGATGATGAGATTAGAAGTGATCGCTTTACCCTGGGAGAGGCATCTTGTTCCTTTGGAGTTGAAACCAAGCAGAGCTGCATATGGAGAGCAGAGTAATCAGGGGAAGGTTAAGGGAGAAGGTAAGACTTGATCTGCATATAGAAACTCCAGGATTCTCATAAAACCTGGATTCTCATGGGTGTAACATGGATTAACTAGGTAAATTTTGGCAAATCACATACCCTTTCTAGGTCACAATATTTTTTGTTTATTTGTTTTCCCTTAATTAAAGGAGTAGTCTTTTTATGGGGTGAGGAGGGGAGCAAACATTTATTAAGCACTTATGAGGAAGGAACTGTATTAACTTTGTAAATATTATCTTAATAAGGTAGGAAATAGGCTGCTGTTGAAAGAATTAAGTTGGAGTATGAAGAACTAGTTAAGTGGATTTTTTTGATAATTTGATGAGAACCTAGACAAGAGTGTAAGCTGTGGGAATAGAGAAGAAAGAGACCAATATGAGGGATAATTAAAAGAAAAAAAATAAACAAATTTAGTGACTGGTTGTCTCAAATCTACCTCAATTATTTACTAGCTGTGTGACATTAGGAAAATCTTAGTTTCCTCATCTTTAAATTGGGGGAAAAATAATAATAAAATAAATAAATAATAAATAAATAAATAATAATAATAATAATAATAAAATAAAAGAGAAAAAACAATCCCCCTCACTACTTCATGGAGTGTTGAAGAATTAGATAGCATATGTACAAGTATTTTGAAAATTATAAGGCATTCTAGAAAATTTAGCCATTATTACATAGCAAACCTGGTCCAGATAGAAGGAAGACAACATTTTCTATAAATTTGTTCCTCAAAGACATGCCTGATTGGAATTTCTAAGATTTCATTCACTTATAAGCCTATTGTCCTGGAGAAAAGGTCATTGTGTCAAAGTTTTGGTAAGTTGAGGAAAAGCTGTAACACAGGATCTAACCATGGCATCTCTGAGGCGGCAATGATGGTGTCTAAAAAAAAGGAAACAAACAAAAAAAAAACCAAGAATCTTGGCATGATCCTGAGAATCTCATAAAACAAAGAGAGAAGATTTATGTTCATAGTAGAGCTGCAGAGAATCTCACAATCTGCATAGCCCTGCCTTAGTGAAAAAAAAGCAACCTTGCTGCCGGACCATGGCAGGAACTATGTCATGTTTTATTGTTAGCTAAGATTGAGTCTCAGAAAAACTGGTTTTTTTTTTGTTTTACTTTGTTGTTGTGTTCCTCCCCCCCCCCCACCAACTATGCTGATGGGAATTAAGGATGAGGTTATACTCACATTGGAATGAAGCTTCCAATTAAATATTTTATTATTTCAAAGCACCTATCTTGTCCTGAACTGGACATACCCCTGGATCCAGAAAATAAAGGTTGACTTTAGGAGTTCCCAATGTCAAGCTTGGATGGGGGTAAGAACTATATGAGATAATTAACATCATCCAATATACCATCAGAATGGTGGTGACAGTGACAAAGACAGGGAAAATGGGAGACACTGTTTATTATTCTAAAAATGTGGAATTTGAGATGCCAGTGAAGGCAATGAAACATTCAAGAGAAGAATGGGCCATAGGAAATACAAGACTGGAAGTCTGTTGAAGAGTTCAATACCAAGTTTTATATTTGGGAGTGAACATCATGGAGTACACAAATGAAAATATGAGAGTGAGTGGAGATGTAGGAAATGTAGGAGAAGAACATGTGAGGACAGAGTAAATGGTAATTCATCTTTAAAAAAACAGTTTTGGGTTTTGGATTTTTTTTTTTTGGCTTGAAAAAGGAGTAGGGGAGCCAGAAAAGGGAAAAAAGTGGTTGTTTGGTTTGTTTTCTGAATGCATGATTTGGGAGCCATGAAGTCAATTTCCTAGTTGGGGTTAAGGTGAGAAGTAAGACAGCTACAGACAAGCTGATCCTGATATTACCAGAAGGAAATGAAGTTCTATAGTCTGAGAAAGAGGGAGAGACTTTTTCCCCTCTAATCTTCTTATTTTTTTCTTTATTGGTTCTCTTTGTTCCTTTTTGGATTTTAGAAGATAATTCAGTGAAAAATGAATGTTCTCATGCAAGTACCTTTTAAGTGCATCAGGTGAATAGACTATACCACTGGCTTTGTCTGGGAGCCATTTCTCTGACTCAGAGCACCTCACATCTCTTTCATTCAGCTTCCAAAAATAGATTCAGCCACTCTACCAACACACCTCATGCTCAGAAGCCTGCATTAAAACATTAATGTGCAAGGAAAGTTCAGAAGAGAAGAAGACCAATGAATGAAAATTTCAGAAGCAATAAAGGTTTCTACAGTGTCCCTCAAACAAAGAAAAAGCAAAAATTTGAGCCAACCAGCTACATATCATCTCAATATCATTCAAGTGTTTTCCATGTAGCTAATAATGAAATTGTCCCAAATATTCCCCCACCCCATTGCCCAATCCATTTGGGTACATGCTTATGGTTTATGTTAGGAGACTATATTACAAGTAAAGATATCTTTCATAAATTCTAACCCTCTCCCCCTCTCACCCCAAATACTTTGAAAGTGATTCAGGAGAGGAATTACATTATGAAAATGATTTTATGCCATTGTAACACCCCTGTGTGGATGGATGACTGATTTTTCACTTCTTCAGGTAGCCTTGTACAATAGAAAGGCCACTGAACTGTGAATCAGAGAGCTATGTTCAAGCCTTCAATCTGCTTCTAACCAGCTGTGTAACCTGCAACATTCCCCCTTGTAGGCCTCATATTCCTCATCTGTATAACAAGGGTGTTGGAAGAAGAATCTCTAAGGTACATTTTATTTCTAATATTCTGTGCTTCTGTGAATGTTTGACATCATGGGGACAGGAACAAAAATCATATGGAATGGCCCAAAAGGCATAGATTTTAAAACTACCATCCTTCAAATTAATTAAATTCAATGAGCATTTTTAAGTACCTGTTATCAGCTAGCCCCCATTCTAGGCAATGAGTATTCAAACATAAAAATAGAAAAAATCTCTGACCTTTAGAAATTAACTGTGTAATTGGGGAAGGGGGAAGGGTGGATAATAATCAGTTTTATGCAAAGCATAATGGGATGAGAGCAAAGTTGAGGTACAGAAAAAGTTCTAAAAGACATTTTGGATAAGGAATGGTTACTTTCAGCTTAGGTGTCATGAAAAGGGACTGGATTATAGTTTAAGAGATCTAAAATAAAGCTCCTCTGAAGAAAGACTGTGTTTTAATTATCTTTATATCTCACCTAGCTCCATCTAGGCAACATTGGTTAGCAGGCCAAACTTTGGCATAAGGAAAACCCAAACCCGGGTTTAATTGCTTCCCCTAACATATATTGACTGTGTGACCATGGGCAAGCCATGTAGCCATTTAGTGTCTCCAAGAAGCTTCCTAAGACTAAAAGTTATAGGTAAGTTGATGTTATTTACCAATGGAGGAAGATTTTATATCAAATGTTCCCCATGCCATTCTAGAAAAACAGAAGTACACCTCCTCTCCCTTAGTACATAGCACAAAGCTTTGTGCATAGTAGGTGCCTAATAACTACTTGTTGAATGAATTAAACCAAACTCCTCTAAAACATTTAGGTTGGCTTTGTAGTTCTCCTTTGCCCCATCAGAAACTACCTTGCATTTCATTTGCACAAAAGTCCCCTTTAGGTTGCCTTGAACTAATTCTTATTTGTCCCTGTTGCACCTCCATCCTTTACACATTAGCATCCAACTTGAGAGGAGATGGGGAAAGTTTGCTCTATAGCTCTCAGGGTTTTACTCTTTTGAAAGGTTTATACATCAGGTATCTAAAGCCTGGCAGATTGGTGAGAAACTGCTCTAAAATTATGCTCTCAAGATCCACTGCCAGCCCGAGGAACATTCTAAATACCTTTCAGGAAGATGACTTCTTAGTGAAGACTCAGCTGTGGGATGTTTGTATCACACTGATGTAAGGTATAAACCTCTCTTTTTTATGGGGTATTCATTGTTTACTTTCCCTTCAGGGATTCTAGAGGATAACTTGGCAAAAGCTAAACTTCTAAGCTTCGCTCTTGTTGCCATTAAGTTTTAAAACATGGTATACCGTGAACACTGGAACAGATTTTATGGCTGTCTATAATGGTATGTATGATTAAGGCACTGGAAAATAATGCTTGTACTACTTTCACATTAGCCTATCATAAAGAAACAGCGCAAAGAGCCCTTGAGGAATCTAGGGATTGAGGTTTTGGTATTGTCAATTTTCCATCATGCATTCACTTTTACCTTGCTGACTGTAGAAAATATTCATAATGGGTGTGGAGGTTCAGGGTGATTCAAGGGTCTTGTATTCCAATGTGTATCTCATCTTTATTGCCTCTGTCAGCATTCAGATGGATAATTTTCTTTTTCCCCTTATTCAAGAGGTAGCATGCTGCAGTGAAAATAATGCATGATTGAGAGACAGAAGATGTACATTCGAATTCTAGCTTTGCAATTGTCAATTCAATGACTCTAAGCAAATCACATCTTCTCTTTGATTCTCAGTTTTCTTACCTGCAAAATGGGAGAATAGCCTAAAGTCCCATCCAAATCTAAAGTTAACCTCCCATTGTTTTATCCATCAAGCTCACTGCAGGGCAAGTCAATGTCATCTTTCTCTGCCTTTTGCTCATTGTGTCACTGTGCTATGCTCTCTTCAGACTGCATTTGAGCACTATGTTCATTTCTGGGCATTACATGTTCTAGAGGACATTGACAAGGTACATCAAATTTGTGGAGGGGTGACAAGGATAGTCAGCAGACTGGAAACCATGTCATATAAGCACTGATGAAAGAAAACTGGAATGCTTATTCAGGAGAAGGGATTGCTTAGAGGGGACATGATTGATTTTTTTTCAAGTATGTGAAGGGCTGTCCTATGAGAAAGGAATTGAGCTTATTCTGCAAAAGTTGGAAGATACAAAGAGACAGACCTTGAACTGAATGTTATGATAAACTGCTGGACAATTAAACCACCCCAAAATGGAATGTTCATCTTTGACAGATAATGAGCTCCAATTCCTTTGAGTTGTTCAAGGAAAGCCTTGATGATGACTCATCAATTTTTTTGTAGAAGCAATTTTGGCCAGGTATTGGTTTAATTCTGAGACGCCTTCAAGATTTAGTTCTGTGAGTCTATTTGAATTTTTTTGGTTAACTAATGGAGTTTGGGGTAACAAAATTTAATTGTTTGGGGTGCTGAGAGAAATATCTCACAAATTTACATTTCTTTCTAGATACATAGGGTTCTCAGAAACACACAGTCTAAAACCTGGAAGTGAACTCAGAACTCTTCTAGAACAATTTATATTTGAATAAGAACAGCTTTGTTGATATCCTCATGCTATGGTCTATCTACTACTTTTCGACTTCAAATTTGAGGAAATCCACATCTTTCCATGGTATCTTCCATTGAAAAAAAATCAACTTTTGAAAACTTTTGGGATATTTTTAATCTATTATTCAATTTTTTCAGTCATGCGCAAATCTTTATGACCCCATTTGGTGTTTTCTTGGCAAAGATACTAGAGTGGTTTTGTATTTCCTTATCCAGCTCATTTGATAGATGAGGAAACTGAAGCAAACAGCGTTTGTAAAGGACTTGCCCAGGGTCACACAGCTAGTAAGTGTCTGAGGCCAGGTTTGAACTCAGGAAGATGAGTCTCCCTAACTTCAGGCCTCGCATTCTGTCACCTATGTTTCTCCTTAGATTGATGATAAATATGCTTCATGACATCTACCCATTGGTCCTAATTTTGCCCTTTAAGAAAAAAGCAGAATATGACAAATTTCTCTTATATGACTCAGTCCTTCCAAACTTTGGAGATAATTATTTTCCCTCTAAATTTTCTCCTCTCCATTTTTAAACTGATTTTCAAATCAGATTTTCTCTAGTTATGTTTTTAGCTGGTCATTCTCTTCTGAACATTTTCTCAGGTTGTCTATGTCATTTCTAAAATATGATACCCATTGATCATGGCACCCATGACTGAACTTGATTCTTCTGATGTGGCCTAATCAAGAAAGGGTATATTATAGAATTATTTCCTTTCTCATTAGGGACATTATGTTTCCCTTAACATGTCCTTAAAGAGAATGATTATGAATTTTGTTTGTTTTTCTTTTTGTTTTGTTTTGGGCTACCAGTTTACACTATTGACACTTGTGGCTTTGTAGCTATCTAAACCTTTTCAGATATACTATTGTCTAATTGTATCCTCACTACACTCCATTTATGATGTTGATTTTTGGCATTCAGGCATAGAATTTTACATGGATTGTTATTAAATCAAATCTTTATTATCATTATTATTTTCCCCAAGCGTCTGAAGATTTTTTGGGGAAGGAAGATGTGGGCGCTTAATGTATTAGCTATCCCTCCAAGATTCATGTCATCTCAACTTTTGACAAGCATCCTGTGTATATTGTTGAAAAGCAAAAGAAGAATAGATTACTAAGGCACTACACTGGAGACTTATCTGCATATTGACATTGAGTTATTAATGTCTACTTTTTACATCTGGTCATTAAACTAGTTCCAAATCCACCCAATTTAATATTCATCTAACACATATCTGCCTATTTTGATTACAAAACCAATACAAGACATTTGGGAAAATGTTTATTAAAAGAGAAGCATGCTATTTCCATAGCCATTCTACCAGTCTAGTTGTCCAAACTAAAAAAATAGGAAGAAAGGAGGAAGAAAAGGAGGAAAGGAAGGAAGGAAGGAAGGAAGGAAGGAAGGAAGGAAGGAAGGAAGGAAGAAAGAGGGAGGAAGGGAGGGATGAAGGAAAGAGGGGAGGGAGGAAGGAAGGGAGGAAGGAAGAAAGAGGGAGGAAGGGAGGGATGAAGGAAGGAAGGGAGAAAAAGGGAAAGAGAAAGAAAGAGGCAGAAAGAAGGAAGGAAGGAAAGGACGGCAGGCAGGAAGGAAGGAAGGGAGGGAGGGAAGAAGGGAGAAAGGAAGGAAGGGAAGAAGTGAGGAGGGAAAGAAAGGAAAAAGGAAGGAAGGGAGAAAAAGAGAAAGAAAGAAAGAGAGAGAGAGAAAGACAGGGAGAGAAGGAAGGAAGGAAAGAAGGAAGGAAGAAAGAGGGAGGAAGGGAGGGATAGAGGGAGGAAGGAAGGGAGGAAGGAAGGAAGGAAGGAAGGAAGGAAGGAAGGAAGGGAGAAAAAGGGAAAGAGAAAGAAAGAGACAGAAAGAAGGAAGGAAGGAAAGGAAGGCAGGCAGGAAGGAAGGAAGGGAGGGAGGGAAGAAAGGAGAAAGGAAGGAAGGGAAGAAGTCAGGACGGAAAGAAGGGAAAAAGGAAGGAAGGGAGAAAGAGAGAAAGAAAGAAAGAGAGACAGGGAGAGAAGGAAGGAAGGAAAGAAGGAAGGAAGAAAAAGAAAGAAAGAAAGAAAAAGAAAGCAAGTTTAATCCGGAATGACTTGTTCTTGGTAAAGTCATGTTGGGTTTTCTGATTTCATTTTTACAAATGACCCCTTAATGATTTGTTCTAATGTATTTTTAAAAAAATTCCTCAAAATAAATGTAACATTTAATGGGCTATGGTTTATAGATTCAAATCTCTTCCCCATCTTGAAAATTAGAACAAGATTTCTCCTCCATTATCCTAGCACTTGTTCAGTTTTTTCAAGATCTTTCAAATACCAGCAACAGCACTTATTAATCATATTTGCTCATTCTTTTAGTAGGATGAAATATAGTGAAACTGAGTCCAATGACTTGAACTAATTGAGGGCAACTAACTGTTACCTTACTGACACTTCAATTATATATATCTTCAATCCAATACTCACCAATTTTGTTCTATCTTTCTCAGTGCAAAGCTCATTCTCCTTGACAGAGAAAGCAGAAGCAAACTAAAAGTTGAGTAGTCCATTTATGATCATTCCTTACAACTGGAATACTTCTATGCTTTTTAACCCTTTTATCACCCCTTCCTTTCCCCCATTATTGTTTATCACCAGCCTCAGCACTTTGTGTGATTTAGGGCCTTGCACATTCTTTACAGGACCAAGTGAACTTTTGTTTCCATCCTCTTTTGTGCTATTGTATCCACCTTTAAAAATGATTTTTTATATACGAATTTTCAATGACTTCCTTTTGCATCTATATCTGTCTCTTTAGGAAACTTCCCTCTTCCCTCCTCATTACAATGATTTTTATTCATGGAAGAGAGAAAGAAAAAAGAAACAAAGTAGTAGTGGATTTTAAAATCTACTTCCAGATCTTGTCTAACTCGTTCATGGTGAGCAAAGTCATCACAGCTTGCTGCTGTCATCAATTTGTCCTAAATGATATACAAAAGCAGCAATTCCCTTTCACCTATTCTCTCACTTTGGACAGGTAGGCTGGTTGGTTAACTGGAGAGAACACATAACACACATACCCAAACTCAACTTGAAATCAGTCTTTTTCCATTATTATTGAATTCTTCATTTCCTAGAGTCTTAAATGAAAATAACTTACTTGAGTGCCTGTGAAACTAATTTGGTCTAATGATCCTACCAGGGGGAGAAAGTTTATAGCATCATCCATGCGACCAATTGAGAATCTCTTTGCTTATCATCTGATAGATTTGAAAGTCTTCTACTGTCAATTTTGATAAAATGATTACTAAAATTTCAACTTTTAGAAGAATCTGCATTATAATAAAACTTCAGTTTACACAAGCACAACAGTTTTTGTTTTGTTTTTCCCCTTTACTCCTTGATCTTTGACAACGAAAAAAGTCTAAAGAAAATTACAACAGTTTGCTTTGGCCTAGTATTCTCTAAAATCTAAACATAGCAAAGGATCAAATATCTTCCGAATCTGAGTCATTCATTCACCTAATAATGGCTTATTAACTACTAGGTCCAATGAATTGGGTTAGGCACTTGGTAATGGGGGTGAGATGGTAAATAAAATTATATAATTTATCCTTGCTGACCTTAAGGTTCATGTAACCTAATGGGACTTGGCATTTTCTCCTTAGTTTAAAGTCACTTTTATGACCCAGAAAAGTGGTGAGAATTTACCAAAAGGGAAAACATTCATTATGGGTAAAATAAGTTTGTCAAGGGACACAGAGACTGAATAAGAAGACTTGACAAGTTCTGGAAATATATCACAGAATCACATAACTTCAAATTCAAAGGACCTCAGAGGTTATCTAGTCCAACCCACAAGTGAAGAGCTATACTTTCTACAATATTTCCCACAAGCAGTCACCGTATGTTAGCTTAAAGAACACCAGTGACAGAAAACTTATCTCACAAGGCAACTCACTCAATTTTTGGATCATTCTAATTATTAAGAAGTTTTTCCTTGTATCAAACATAATATATTTCTGGGAAAATTTTACCTTGTTCTGTCTTTTGAGAAGAAGAGCAAGTATGATTTGTATGATTTCTCTTTTCATATGAAAACCCTTCAAATACTTAGAAACAACTGTCATGGTAGAAAGAACACATGGATCTGAAGGTAGAATATCTGTATTTAAAAGTCAATTGTGACCCTATCTATGTAACCTTTTGAAAATTACTTAATCTTCTGGAACCCATTTCTTCAATTGTAAAATGCAAATGGATGAGATGGTCTCTGAGATCATTTCCAGTACTAAATCTATGGTCACTTTTGGTCACCCCTACCCCTCACCAAGTCCTTCAATTGATCCTGTGTGGTATAGTGTCCAGTCTCCATATCATCCTAACTATTTAACTTGTAAATACATGTTAGGTCATCTTTGTCTTGCCTAAAAAGTGTTGCTCAGAGCTGAAGTACTATAACAGCTGTGTTCTGATGAATGTTTACAAGTTTCTCCAGAAGAAATGTACCTATGACATACTTTTAAATTTAATCTACATTATTAAGATTTTCTCTTTGGGCATAATTCCAAAGTGCTCTCTGAAGGTATTAGATTAGTTCACAGTTCCACCAAGAGTGAATTAGTGTCTCAATTTTTCCACAACCCCTCCAACATTTGTCACTTTCCCCTTAAATCATTTTAGCCAATCTGATGGGTATAAAATGGTAGGCTCTTTTCATTTCCAATTCTCTGATCAATAATGATTTAGAAAGTTTTTTTCATACACTTTGACTGAGCAAAACCACTACTAGATCTGTCAACCAAGATGACTAGGGAAAAAGGAAAAGAAACTATATGTTCTAAAATATTTTTGGCAGCTCTCTTTGTGGTGTAAAAGAACTGGAAATTGGGGAGATGACTGTCAATTGGGGAATTGAAATTGGGTAAAAGAAAGTTAATGATAACTTGTTACATATTTAAAAGAAATAACAAGTTGTACATAATAGATTTGTAGTTTCATGTATAATCTTTTTTTTTCCTATTCTATGTTATGGAAATAATTATTTTATTTCTTAAGTTCAGAATATAAATATATATATATATACATGCATGTATATATATGTATATGTGTATATATGTATGTGTATTTATGTGTGTGTGTGTATATATTATATGTATATGTATATATACCTTTTTCTCCATTATTGTCCTAAGTCTGGAAATCAACAAAACTCATCTTGATTTGTAGTGTTTGCCAATATTTGAGGTGGAAATATTCACATTGAAAATTTAACATCAGCTCTTAGATGCTCTTTCTAGTTTTCCCAGCAGATCCCTGACTATAAATGAGGATTGTACAGATCTTTGCAAGAAAAAAAAGTTTTTTTTTTTATCACACCAGTCTACTAAAACTTCCTGAATCTTTTTTTTTGGTTGTTGTTTTTACTATTTTGTTTTAATGTTGCATTGTTTGTTTATTGATTCAAGGAGATGGATCATGCTGCATTAATGCTGGGACAAAAATATTATAATCCCTGAACAAAAGTAGGTAATTTGAGTCTATTTGAAAAGTTTTTTTCTTATGAACCATTTTCTGGGTACTACTCAACTATCATTGTTTAAAGTCTAGGGCTTTTAGAATTTTAATTTAAATATGGTTATTTTTCAATGTTCATGAATCCTAGAAAGATCACACAACGAGAAATACTGTGGCATCCAGTCACATCAAATAATACATGTTGAGATCCTCCAAATTTAGAAAACTAGATGATAGCAGAAAACAGAAAGGTAGAAAAATTTGTCACACAGTAATTTGTCTAGTAAAGATAGATGAATACTAACTCACTAGCCTATTACTCATGATATTTTTGTGTTACTTCAACCTCAAGCTTTCTGCCACTCCCACAATTCTCACATTAATCTTTGGAGATTCTGTGCTCCTCCTGCACCCCAAGGATGTGCCTATTTCAAACAGTTACTTTCATAACTAAACTTTTGGAAGTACCACAAGGGAAACTCTACCAGTAAGATGAGATGATACCCATGAATCAGAGCAGGACCAAAACTTGAGAACAATGAAAGAGGTCACCCATAGCTTGTGGACAAGATGGTAGAGTAGGGAGGAGACTATAAATATAATGATGCTTGTCATCATTTTACATTACACAGGAGAAAATACACACAGTAACAGAAGTAAAAGAAAGGTAGAGAAAAGACTTAAGTGCAATGACTTCTCAGAAAATCCTTCTCAGAAATGTCTTGGGTCATAATCCTCTAACCCCTCCATGTCTAAATCTTAGGAACTGCCAAGAAACTAAAGAAAAAAAATCAAAGAAGACAATGCATTTGAGAAGAATAAGATTGGAAAAGGTAGAAAACAAGGCCCAAATGCCATGACCAAACAGAGACATATTACAATAGTTTCCCAACTGGTCTTCTTCACATTCAAAGGGAAATATATCTTGTTTTGCCCTCTGGATATGGAAGAAAAGAGAGTAGATGGGTTGGAAAGTAGCCATAAACATATACGCCTTTAGAAGGGAAATAATTGGTCTGTTGGAGCACAGAGCCTGCAGCCACAGGAGCAACTGGCCCGGAGTCCTCCAACCACAGGCAAACGCAAGGGCACCAGACCAACAATCCATGAACAGCAGAGAAATCCAGCCAGCATGTCAGACTGGGAGGTCGCTGGGAGAGCAAAATGCCAGAGCAGGGACAGGGCCAGGGTGGAAGTACTGGCTACAGCCATGATCAAGCCCCAGGCCTCTCAGCCCTCGGAGTCTGTCCAAGTACAGAGCCTGTGACTGCAGGAGCAGCTAGCCTGGAGGCTTCCAACCCATAGTCTAAAGGTTTGAAACTTGCCTTCTTGAACTTCTGGGAGCTATGATGCCCTGGTAAAATGGCTCATATCCCTCCCTTTAATAAACCCAGAGAATAAAACCTCAAGAGAAACAGAGGAGCCAGAAGGGGGGCTTCAGTAGTGAGAGAAGTGGGGGACAGGGGCCTTCCTGTGGTGGCAGAAGGAGACTAATGCAGGAAGAGAGGTGTCCCAGCAGGCCCCACCTCAGCAGAATGAGAGTAACTGCACCCCAGGGGTGGAGCTAACTAACATCAATGCCAAGACCCCAGACTTGGCTTTGCACAGGCAAGGGAAGTGGCAGACACCAGCACAGACAAGAACTGAGGCCACCCATTCTGTAGAACAGTCCTGGGGAAGAGGAGAACCCCCAATGGTCAGACCACCCCTCCCCCACAATATCAGAGGCCATAGCACATAAAGTAGGATCCCAACACAAAAAACTTGGGACAGAGCCCCCGAGCCCCAGAAACAGAGATCCACTTCAGAAACCAGGAGAAAAAAAAAGACACCATGAAAAAGAAGAGAAAGATGCTTTCAAAGACAATAGATTCATATTATGGAGACAGAGATGATCAAAATACCAATTCAGAAGAGGACAGCATCGACACTACACCCACATCTGAAACCTCAAAAGGGAAAGTGAACTGGTCTCCAGACCTCAAAGCATTACTGGAAGAACTCAAGGAGGAATTTAAAAGCCAAATTAGGGAGGTAAAAGAAAAAATGAAAAAAAAATTCAATGAGGAAAACAAATCTTTAAAAGGTAAAATGGGGGAATTGGTTAAGGAAAATCAGAATATAATTGGAGAAAATGTCTCATTGAAAAGTAAAATCAACCAAATGGAAAAGGAGCTAGAGAAGATAAAGGAAGAAAAGAAAACATTAAAAATTAGAACTGGGCAAGTAGAAGCTAATGACTCTATGAGACATCAAGAATCAGTCAAACAAATCTAAAAAAAATGAAAAATAAAAACAGAAGAAAATGTGAAACATCTGATTGGAAAAACAACTGACCTTGAAAATAGATCCAGGAAGGACAATCTAAGGATTATGGGTCTACCTGAAAATTATGATGGAAAAAGGAGCCTGGACAGTATCTTTCAGGAAATCCTTAAGGAAAACTGCCCAGAGGTCCTAGAACCAGAAGGTAAAATTGTCATAGAAAGAATCCATCCATGACCCCCTGAAAAAGATCCCAAATTGAAAACTCCAAGAAATATTATAGCCAAATTGCTGAACTAACAAAGTCAAGGAGAAAATCCTGCAAGCAGCTAGAAAGAAACAATTCAAATATCACAGAACTACAGTCAGGATTATGCAGGATCTTTCAGCTTCTACATTAAAAGAGAGAAGAAGTTGGAATATGATATTCCAAAAGGCAAAGGAGCTTGGACTACAACCAAGGACCAACTAGCCAGGAAAATTGAGCATAGTTTCCCAGACAAGAAGATAGGCATTCAACGAAATAAGGGAATTTCAGACCTTTCTGATGAAAAAGAAAAGAGCTCAACAGAAAATTTAATCTCCAAATACAAAACTCAAGAGAGACATAAAAAGGTAAATGGGGGGGAACCCCTAATTAATCAATAAGGCTAATTAATTACATCCTTATGTAGGATTATTTTGTTTTATATACATTATATACATATATATGTCAATCTTATGAACAGCATACTCATTATGACAATTGAAAGGGATACTCATAGACTGTGGATATCAGTATTACCTAACTGATATTATGATAAAAATATAATTAAGAGATATAAAGGGATGGTTCTGGGAGAAGAGGTAAGGAGGTAGTAGAAAAAGGTAAACAATATCACATGAAAAGGCACAAAAATGTATTGTAGTAGAGGGAAAGAAAGGAAGGAGAAGAGCAGTATTTGACCTTTACTCTCATCATATTTGGTTAAAGAAGGGAATAACATACTCTGGTAAGTATAGAAATCTAACTTGTCATACAGGCAGTAGGAGGGGAAAAGGAAAAAAAAGCGAGGGAGATGGTCAGAAGGGAGGGAAGAAGTAGCAAATGGAAAACGGTTAAAATAAGGGAGGGCAATCAAGAAGGAGGGTAAACTGAGGAAGGCAGCAGTCAAAAGCAAAACTTTGTTGAGGAGTGGAAGGGGAAAGGGAGAAATAAAAGTATAAATGGGGAGAAATAGAATGGAGAAAAAGACACAGACAGTAATCATAACTCTGAATGTGAATGGAATGAGCTCTCCCATAAAATGGAAGTGGATAGCAGAATGGATTAAAAACCATAATCCTACAATATGCTGTTTACAAGAAACACATTTGAAACAAGGTAATGCACACTGGGCAAAGGTAAAAGGTAAAATATATTGTGCTTCAGCTAAAGTAAAAAAAAAAAGCAGGGGTAGCAATCCTAATCTCAGACAAAGGAAAAGCAAAGACAGATCTAATTAAAAGAGATAAGGAAGGACACTACATCCTGCTAAAAGGCACCATAAACAATGAAGCAATATCATTGTTTAACACATAAGCACCAAGTGGTATGGCGTGCAGATTCTTAGAGGAGAGGTTAAGGGAGTTACAGGAAGAAATAGACAGCAAAACTATAATAATGGGAGACCTCAACCTCTCCCTCTCTGAACTTGATAAATCTAACCTCCAAATAAACAAGAAAGAAGTTAAGGAGGTGAACAGAATTTTAGAAAAGGCAAATATGACAGAACTCTGGAGAAAACTGAATAGGGATAAAAAAGAATATACTTTTTTTCTCAGTGGTACATGGCACATACTCAAAAGTTGACCATTTACCAGGGCATAAAAACCTCACAAGCCAGTGCAGAAAGGCAGAAGTAGTCAAAGCATCCATTTCAGATCACAATGCAATAAAAATTATTTGTAATAAAGAACCATGGGAAAATAAGCTAAAAATTAATTGGAAATTATATAATCTAATTGTAAAGAATGAGTGGGCCAAAGAACAAATCATAGAAACAATTAATAACTTCATGCAAGAGAATGACAATAATGAAACAACATACCAAACTTATGGGATGCAGCAAAAGCAGTTCTTAGGGGAAGTTTTATATCTCTAAATGCTTACATGAATAAAATAGCGAGAAAGGAGATCAATGAATTGGGAATGCAACTGAAAAAGCTAGAGAAAGAACAAAATGAAAATCTCCAATTAAATACCAAATTAGAAATACTGAAAATCAAAGGAGAGATTAATAAAATTGAAATAAAGAAAACTATTGAATTAATAAATAAAACCAAGAGTTGGTTTTATGAAAAAAAAACTATAAAATTGATAAACCTTTGGTCAATTTGATTAAAAAAAGAAAGAAGAAAATCAAATTACCAGTATCAAAAATGCAAAGGGTGAATTCACCTCCAATGAAGAGGAAATGAAAACAATAGTTAGGAATTATTTGCCCAATTGTATGCCCATAAATTTGAAAACCTTAGGGATGTGTATGAATATCTACAAAAATATAAATTGCCCAGGTTAACAAGAGAGGAAGTAAAATTCCTAAATAACCCCATCACAGAAAAAGAAATCGAGCCAGCCATCAATGAACACCCCAGGAAAAAAATCTCCAGGGTCAGATGGTATTACATATGAATTTTATCAAACATTTAAAGAACAATTAATTCCTATACTTTATAGACTATTTGGGAAAATAGGTGAAGAAGGAGTCCTACCAAATTCTTTTTATGATACAAATATGGTACTAATAACCCAAACCAGGTAGAGTCAAAACAGAGAAAGAAAATTATAGACCAATTTCCCTAATGAATATTGATGCAAAATTTTTAAATAAAATATTAGCAAAAAGATTGCAGCAACTTATCACCAGAATAATACACTATGACCAGGTAGGATTTATTCCAGGAATGCAAAGCCGATTCAATATTAGGAAAACTGTCAGCATAATTGAACATATCAACAAGTAAACTAGCAGACACCATATGATCATCTCAATAGATGCAGAAAAAGCCTTTGACAAAATACAACACCCATTCCTATTAAAAACACTAGAAAGCAGAGGAATAAATGGAGCCTTCCTTAAAATTATAAATAGCATTTATCTAAAACCATCAATAAGCATTATTTGTAATGGGGATAAGCTGGATGCATTACCAATAAGATCAGGGTGAAACAAGGATGTCCACTATCACCCCTACTATTCAATTTGGTACTGGAAAGTTTAGCTGTAGCAATAAGAGAAGAAAAAGAAATTGAAGGAAATAGAATAGGGAAAGAAAAAAAAAACTAAAATATCACCTTTTGCAGATGATATGATGATTTACTTAGAGAATCCTAGGGAATCAAGTAAAAAACTATTTGAAATAATAAACAACTTTAGCAAAGTTGCAGGATATAAAACAAAACCACATAAATCCTCAGCATTCCTATACATTATTCACAAAACCCAACAGCAAGAGATAGAAAGAGAAATTCCATTCAAAGTTACTGTAGACACTATAAAATATTTGGGAGTCTATCTGCCAAGACAAACCCAGGGCCTATATGAACACTCTTCACTTCAACAAAGTCAGGTCTAAATAAATGGAAAAATATCAGTTCTTTATGGTTAGGCTGAGCTAATGTGATAAAAATGACAATTTTACCTAAATTAATCTATCTATTCAGTGCCATACCAATCGAACTACCAAATTATTTTACAGAGCTGTATAAAATAATAACAAGATTCATCTGGAAGAACAAGAAGTCCAGAATATCTAGGGAATTAATAAAATGAAATGCTAGGGAAGGTGGCCTAGCCATTATCAAAACTATCTGGTACTGGATAAGAAATGTAGTTGTGGATCAGTGGAATAGGATAGGTACACAAGATGCAGTAATCAATGACTATAGCAATCTACTCTTTGATAAATCCAAAGAATCCATCTCCTAGGCTAAGAATTCACTATTTCACAAAAACTTCTGGGAAAATTGAAAAATTGTAGGGTAGAAACTAGGCATAGACCAATATCTTACACCATATACCAAAATAAAGTCAAAATGGGTCCATGATTTAGGAGTAAAGGCTGATACTATAAGCAATTTGAGAGAACAAGGAATAGTTTACTGATCAGATTTATGGAAAAGAAAAGAATTCATGACCCAACAAGAGATAGCATTACAAAATGCAAAATGGATAATTTTGATTATGTTAAATTGAAATGTTTTTGTATAAAAAAGCCAATGCAACAAAGATTAGGAGGGAAGCAGAAAATTGGGAGAATATCTTTACAACTAGTGTCTGAGATAAAGGCTTCATTTCTAAAACTTATGGGGAACTGTGCCAAATTTATAGGAATACAAGTCATTCCCCAATTGAGAAATGGTCAAAGGATATGACCAGGCAGTTTTCAGAGGAAGAAATTAAAGATATCTATAGGCATATGAAAAAATGCTGTAAATCACTACTGATTAGAGAAATGCAAATCAAAACAACTCTTAGGTACCACATCTCTCTTGTCAGATTGGCTAACATGAGAAAGCAGGAAAATGATAAATGCTGGAGAGGATGTGGGAAAACTGGAACACTGTTACATTGCTGGTGTAGTTGTGAACTGATCCACTCATTCTGGGAAGCAATTTGGAATTTTATTCTATTCTATTTCCTTCTATTTCCTTTTATGGCCCCAAAGGGCCTTAAAAATTCTCATACCTTTTGAGCAAGGAATACCACTTCTAGGGTTGCATCCCAAAGAGATCATACAAGTGGAAAAAGGACTCATAAGTACAAGAATATTTATAGCAGCTCTTTTTTGTAGTAGCAAAGAATTAGAAATCAAGGGGATGACCATCAATTGGGGAATGGCTGAACAAGTTGTCGTATATGAAGGTAATGCAATACTATTGCGCTATATGAAATGAGGGAGACATGGACTTCATGATAACCTGGACAAACCTACAGGATATAATGCTGAGTGAGCTTAGCAGAAGGAGGAGAACATTATACACAACCAGAGATATATGGATAGGGTGATGACTAACCCTGATAGACTTTGATTTTCTCAGCAACACAAGGTTCAAAGATAACTCCAAAGGACTCATGATGGATAGAGCTATTTACATCCAAAGAAAGAACTATGGAGTCTGAATTCAGATTGGGGCACATTGTATGCTCTCCATTTTTTTCCCTTGTTTTTTTCTTTTTTTTAATTTTGTATCTTCTTTCTCATAATTCATTCCATTGGTCGTAATTCTTCTTTATAACATGACTATTGTGTAAATAAGTTCAATGCGAAGTTATATTTAGCAGATATACTGTATTCCTTGCCCACTCTGGGAGGGAGGGGAAGGGGGGGAAGAAAATCTGGAACTCAAAATTATGTGGAATTGAATGTCGTAAACTTAAAATAAAAAATCTTAATCATTAAAAAGAAAAAGAAGGGACATAATTAGCAATCAGAAGCAGGTTCTCACCAAGGACAAAAGAGAAAAATCAAAAAAGTGATTGGTAAAACAGACAACTCCTGACTGAGGGGAACAAATATTTTACAAAAAAATAGACCTATCTTTGATATCTTGTGACTGTGTGACCTCTGTCAAAGTTCTTTCTGTCTCTGGCCTTCATTTTTTACTTCTTTGAAATGTGGTGATTTGACCAAATGATCTTTAAGGTACCTTACATTGAACAAGTATTTTGCAACAAGTAAAACTGAGGCAAAACCATTTAAATATGGTAAAAATATTACAAATATTATTAAAGGATCAAAGAAACAATAATAGATTTACTCCAAGAACATCAGAAATTGTTCAGAAGTTCACTTTAAGAATAAATAAATCTAACTAATTATATACTATTAATTTAGAATGAAATTCAGATGTTCTATAACAGTATATTCTCTAAAAAGAAAGGTTACAAGACAACTGGAAAACAAACACTCAGACAGAAAGGAAAAAAATAAAGGATGAAGTCTTTTTGAAAGACCACACAATTGGCTGAGGCAAGATGGTGGATGGAAAGCAGGGACTTGCATGAGCTCCCCACCAAGTCCCTCCAAAAACCTATAAAAATGGCTCTGAACAAATTCTAGAACTGCAGAACCCACCAAATAGCAGAGGGAAGCAGGGCTCTAGCCCAGGACAGCCTGGGTGGTTGCTGGGTGAGGTCTATCATGAATGGAGGTGGGAGCAGAGAAGAGCAGAGCAGAGCCCAGCACAGGCTCTGTTTTTGCATGCCACTTGGAAATAAGATATACAGGCAATGGGGCATAGAAATTTATCTTGCTCTGCAAGAAAGGAAGGGAAAAGGGGATGGGAGGGGAGTGGGGTGACAGAAGGGAGGGCTGACTGGGGAACGGGGCAACCAGAATATATGCCATCTTGGAGGGGAGTGGGAGGGTGGAAATGGGGAGAAAATTCATAATTCAAACTCTTGTGAAAATCAATGCTGAAAACTAAATATATTAAATAAAATAAGTAAATAAATAAAATAAAAAAGAAAAGAAAGGCCACACAATTTGAAGATCACACAAAAGAGCTATAAAACAAAATATTCTACTTGATTATAGAATACATAGAGATAATTTAAATATTACAGATCTTTCAAAAATTATTAAAATAGACCTGAATATTAGAAATGAATTCCTGGCTCTCCTGGTCTGAGAACTGCTATACTGATCTTATTTTTGCTGCTTCCCAGAGCTTTCAAAGTCCAAAGTCCCTATTGTATATATATTAGATTTGAGATTTTTTCCCCACACTTTTAGAATCTGATTTCCTTAAGATACCTTCATGTTGGTCCTTCATCACTCTGATAAGTATTATGCGTTTCAGCACATTTCCATATATGTCCAATCCAGCTTCTTTTCTTGTTTTTTATTTATTTATTTACTGTCATTTCTATAGAAACTTCCTCTTTAAACACATTTGGGGCTGATATGTCAGGGTCCAAGTGTGATGATTCCATTATTCCTATTGTAAAAGTGTAATCTATTCCCATTTAGGGTTATTATTAAGTTTGTGATTTTTTTCATGTACATGATTGTACATACTATATACAAATAAAAGTAATATTGAAAAGCAAAGTATATCAGTAATTATTAATATGCACATATACACATATATAAATATATATACTTACATAAAATATATGTGTACATTCATACATACATAGGTATATCCATACTCATAGTCAAGTTTTTTTTAATGTATTTGAAATACTTCTAATTAGACAACTTACATGTTGCATACCCTATGTGCCTCTATATTATTTTTGTGGAATGATTAAAATTCTTCCCTTTTACTGAATTTCTAATTGTTTGTTAATATTGTTGTTCTTGCTTAGGCTAAGCTTTGCAGTATGTTATTTGGGATGCCACCTTATCTCTTTTGCTCTTCAGTGTCATATTCCTTTCCTTTGAATTCTGTTGTCCATATGTTAATATAATTTTGTTTTCCTTGGAATTTGGGGTGTTTGTTTTTTTTCTCTGAAAGGTGAAATATTTGGTTTTTTTATATTGTTGTTCTGAAGTTTGACTCTAACATTTCTTAGTTAAACTTGGGATTTCTATCCATTGGTAGTCTGTGGATTTCTTCGACCTTAATGATAACCCTTAATGGGAATAGATTAAATTTTACAATAGGAATAATTGAATCATTGCACTTTGACCCTGACATATCAGCGCCAAATGTGTTTAAAGAGGAAGTACTTTAGAAATGGCAGTAAATAAAACAAAAGCAAGAAAAGACGCTGCATTGGACATATACGGAGTAAATGTGTTGAACTCATAATATGTATGAGAGTGATGAAGGACCAACATGAAGGTATCTTAAGGAAATCAGATTCTAAAAGTGTGGGGGAAAAGCCTCAAATCTAATGTGTGCACAAAAAGGACTTTTGCCTTTGAAAGCTCTGGGGAACAGCAAAAATAAGATCAGTGTAGCAGTTCTCAGACCAGGAGAGCCTAGGAACCCAGGGATTCAGAGGTCCCTAGGATTCTTTTTTGTAATAACACCCTTTCAAAAAGTGCAGCATGGAATGGAATCTGACCCTGGTGGAAAATTAAATTCAGGAACTAAAGTTAGAGAAAATAATAAATTGAATAAAATGCTTAATGGTATCTATAATTACTGTATAGCTAGATATTCCCCACTCCCCCCAAAAAAGTATAGATTAACTCTGTAATAACTGCAAGGAGTGACTTAAAAGGAAAAAAAAAGGGGTTTTCCCCTCATCAGGACTACATGAATAATTAGTAAAAAGAGGCAAGAAGTTAAAACAACAACGACAACATGAAATTAAAACTCTGTAAGACAGAACTGGAAGAACAATAAATAGCATAGATGAGTAAGTGGTAAACCTTACCAAGTAATGGATTTCTCTGAAACATAGATTAGACCAAAGAGAAATCAATGACACCATAACTCAGCAAGAAATATTAGAACAAAATTTGAAAGATTGAAACACTAGAAGAAGATTTAAAAATTAAGAGAGCAAAACAACTGACCTGCAAAAACAAAACAAGGAAAGTTATTTTAGAATTAGTGGTCACTCTGAAAACAATAATTAAGAAAATAACACTCTGCATTTCAAGAAATTACAGATCAAAATTGCCCAAATATATTAGACCCCAGGGGAAAGTAAAGATAGAAATAATCTACCTATGAGTTTCAATAAATAAACACAAAATAAAAAGGGCCAGTAATTTTCAAATCTTGATCTTCTGTATCAAATGAAAGAAAAAGAAAATAGTGCAAAATACGTATCGAAGCAGTTCAAGTACCAAGGAACCCTAGTCAGGATCATACAAAACTCTGTTAGAGCACAGTATTTCAAAAAGGCAAAAAACAGGGGCTTACAACTGAAAATAGCTTATTCTGAAAAGCTGACTATAATCCTATAAAAGAAAAAAATCTATAATAGAGAATGTTCAAGCATTTCTGATGTGAAGAGGAGAGCTAAGTAGAAATTTTGAAATACAAACAAAAGAGTCAAGAGACATTTAGAAAGACAATATTTAAACAATTGGAAGAGGTTATATGATGTTGTAGTGTTAATATCCTAACAGGCAGAGAAGGAACAAGTTTCCCTTCAGAACCTCAAACTAAAAACATTCAGGTTAAGCACTGAGGGAGTCAAATAAGATAAGCAAAAATCCTAGAGGTGGATTGGTTTTGTTCTGAAATTTTGAATGGGAGAAGGGAAAGAAAATGCAGTGTAAAAAGAATAAAGTAATATAGAAAGTAGCATCAAAGAGGTGATATTTGTTATTTCTGAAAATTGGGGTCCTTGAAGAGAATACATAAATATGGAGAAAGAGTGTTGGGGGGGGAGAGCATGAAAGTAACCTAACTTATCTGAAATAGCTAAAAGAATGTTGAACACATACATATCACAAATAGTTCAGTGTAGAAATGCACCAAAATCAACAGAGAAACAAGTGGGTATTTTTTGTTTGGAGTGATTAAGAGGGAAACAATACTTAATAGTCATAAGCAAAACAACCTCATAATGAAGAAGAAATTTAAAAAAAGAGAAAAAAGGGGGGAAAAGCAAAGAGAATCTAAGTGGGCGTCCATCAGTTGGGAATTTGGTAGAACACATTATGGTATATGAATGTAATTTAATATATTATTGCATTTTTGAAAGTATAAAAGAGATGATTACAGAGAACTCTTAGTAGCATAAACTAAAGTGAGCAGAAGCATAACAGTTTCTAAAAGGGCAACAATACTATGAAGTGAACGGAACCTGAGTGGTATATGGCATTGTAAAGAAAAATGACTTTGAAAAACTTAATAACTCTGATTACTACAATAGCCTACCATGTCTGCAGAAGACCTAGGATGAAACATGTTTCCCACTTCCTGGTAGAGAGGGTGGTGAACTGAATAAATAAATTTTTGAACATGGAAACTATATGAATCCATTTTGCTGGACTACATTTATTTGCGGAATTTATTAGGTATTTTATATAAAACCAGCTATATAAATGGATATGCATGGTTTCGTATAAAATCCTCAATTTGTGTACTGAACATATACCCCAAGGGTGTAAGAAAACAAACAAACAAAAATAGAAGTCCACAGTATTAATAGTAGCATTCTGAGGTAGCAAGTAACTAAAGACAAAATAGGTATCCATTGATGAAGGGATGCTTTAAAAATATTATTTGTAATGGAATTTTGTTAGACAGGAAGAAATGAGAAATATGAGAAAATAAAAACAGGAGGTTCTTTTTTTGGTTTTGTTTTGATGAAGTATTGTAAAGCAAAGTGTGTAGAACCAAAAGAACTCTATACATAAAGATTAAAATGATGAAAACATCATTATGCCAGTGACAAACTCTGAGTAATGTACAAACCATCTGACAACAGATAATGAGATGTTGTTATTGTTGTTGCCAATTCTTCATTTTTAAAGAGGACTTTAACATCACAGGGTGATATCTTGACTTAGGTGTGAATTGGATTTAAGTGAGGCAGAACCACACAAAGTCATCAGCCTCACTCTCACTTCCAGAGTCACCTAAGTCCAGTGGCAAGACAAAAATCAAGATGATTGGCCATGGCCTGGGATGCAGTGTCCTTCATATCTGAACAAGTTGTAAATGCTCCACAAGGTCTGTTTTAGCCACTTTCATGGTCTTTGGAATGCATTGTTTTCATCTGCCCATTCTGCCATGGCAAGTCTTCATACGCTTGAGACAGACATATCCCCTAACTCTCTGATTGGTTTGAGGTCTATCAGTTACCCTCAGTCTGTTTTAGCCCAGCTGCCTAGATAGTTTTACTGTGGTGTGGCTGCTGCACCTGTTGCAGCTTCTTAGAGGCACAGGTGAAAGTTGACTGGCAGGTAAACACAGAAGGTGGATGAGTAGCCCTGAAAATGGCTTGATAAGCCCTTACTTGAAAGGTACTATTCCTTGCTGAACACTCATACAGTCCTAATGATGTGTATCTTCCTCCTCACAGCAGAGGCAGAAAATAATCAGGATAAAATCTTGTATACCTAATAAATGTCATTAGGCAAAGGTTTTTTTTTTTCTTAATTGTTTTTCTTTGTCACAGATGAAAGTTTAATGGGGGGCGGTGCAAATCTGTGAAATGACTGATATACAAACAAAAGGAATTGATGAAATGCATTTTGAAGAAACACACGTAAGCAATAAATATACATGTAAAATTAACAGTTAAAATCAAGAGATATCAAGCAAGTTATTTCATTTCCCCATGTCTGTTTTCTGTAAAATAAGGCCGTTAGACTGGGGGCTATCAATGAACTTTCAAGTTCATGATTTATGATCTGAAGATTAGTAATAAGAAATGAGTTTTAATTTTTTTATTCATTCTATTAGTATTAAGCAACAGAGTTGATCACTGGATTATAGCATTGAAAACACTTTCCCCAGTGGTCTGCTGGGGTAAAAGACCTCAGCTTACTTAATGTGGTAGGGAGATAGGCCAAGAACAAATTAAAAATTAACGTATGCATTTCTATCTGTTTAGAGATGCTAAATGGATTTCATGTTTGGGGAGTGCTGCACAACTATAGTAGTGATTAATGTCAGACGTGTAATTTTGGTGACATATAAGCCAAACATCATTAACAGGATACCATATCCCATAAGACATTTTCCCCCCACTGTGTTGTTTCCTTGCCAACAAAATCTTCATCATCCTTCGAAGCATTTTTTAGTCCTGCTGTTTCAACTTCTTGCAACTGTTCCATGCTGGCATAAAGATGAGTGAAGTATTTAATTAAAAACAGTTACATGTAAGAGTATGTTCCAGGATTCTGTGCTTCCTCCAACTTCTACTACATGGTTCCCGTAGGAGCTCAGATACTAGTCCAAATCACTATGAAGTCAAAACTTTATAGAGGTTAAGGCAGGGGGAGAACAGGGAGAGGACACCCTGTTAAGTATCCAAATGTGCTGAGATTCTCAGGGTTGGCAGTATAAGGTCCTCTGTGACAAATGAAAGAAAATTAAATCAGGAATTCAAGAAGAGGCCTGTTTAACCCCAATGGAGTATAAAGAAAATTATCATGAATTGCCAAATCTAGAAAAGGAATCACAACCAAATTATAATGTTATTTGCTTTTGCAATGAAATGATTGGTAAAGCTTTATTCTAATCATCAATCAGTCTACAAGCATTTATTAAAGTGTGAGATTTAAGATTAAAGGCAAACAGCTACACTCCTAAAATAAAATAAAACATGAATAGGCAATAGGATGATATAATATTAACATTAATATCTGAGATTCGGGGGTGGAGCCAAGATGGCAGCTGGAAAGCAGGGACTAGTGTGAGCTCCCCACCAAGTCCCTCCAAAAACGTATAAAAAATGGCTCTGAACCAATTCTAGAACTGCAGAACCCAAAAAATACCAGAGGGAAACAGAGATCCAGCCCAGGACAGCCTGGATGGTTGCTGGGTGAGGTCTTTCATGCACAGAGTTGGGAGGGGAGCAGAGTGGAGCAGAGCCCAGCATTGGACAGGTGGACCAACCAGTCCAGGAGCTGGGCGGAGCGGACCCTGGCTCCCTGAATCAGTGAGCTGCAGCAGTTACCAGACTTCTTAACCCACAAACACCAAAGACAACAGAGAAGGTTAGTGGGAAAAGCTGTTGGGGACAGAGTGAAAGAAGGAGTTCATCTTTCAGCCACCACCCCAGGGGCAGCAGAGGTGGGGCAGCTACAGATCTACAGCTGCAATTGCTTCCTGCCCCAGGCCCAACTGGTGGGAGGAATTAAGTGACTTATCAAAGCAGGAGTGCAGAGCCTGTTGAAGATCTAAGTCCAGTCCAGGTTGGGAGTTCTTGGGGAAAAAGGAGTGCTGGTGTGGCAGAGCTGGCTGTAATAGCTCTGAAATCAACAGCGCATCCCCCCCAAGCTTGGAACATAGTACTCTTTACTCTACAAACAGTCATACCCTAACGAAAAACTCAAGGGTCAAGTAAGATGGCTGGGAACATAGCCAGGCAGCGAAAACACACCCCGATTCAGTCTCAGACTTTGGAATCTTTCTTTGGTGACAAAGAAGTCCAAAATGTACAGCCATAAGAAGTCAACAAAGTCAAAGAGACTACAACAAAAGCCTCCAAGAAAAACATGAACTGGTTGCAGTCCATGGAAGAGCTCAAAAAGGATTTGGAAAAGCAAATTAGAGAAGTAGAGGAAAAATTGGGAAGAGAAATGAGAAGGATGTGAGAAAACCATGAAAAACAAGTCAATGATTTGCTAAAGGAGACCCAAAAAAATCCTGAAGAAAACAACACCTTAAAAAATAGACTAACTCAAATTGGAAAAGAGCTCCAAAAAGCCAATGAGGAGAAGAATGCCTTGAAAGGCAGAATTAGCCAAATGGAAAAATAGGTCCAAAAGACCACTGAAGAAAATACTACCTTAAAAATGAGATTGGAGCAAGTGGAAGCTAGTGACTTTATGAGAATTCAAGATATTATAAAACAGAACCAAAGGAATGAAAAAGTGGAAGACAATGTCAAATATCTCATTAGAAAAACCACTAAGCTGGAAAATAGACCCAGGAGAGATAATTTAAAAATTATTGGACTACCTGAAAGCCATGATCAAAAAGAGCCTAGATATCATCTTTCAAGAAATTATCAAGGAGAATTGCCCTGATATTCTAGAGCCACAGAGCAAAATATAAATTGAAAGAATCCACAGATCACCTCCTCAAATAGATCCCAAAAAGAAATCTCCTAGGAATATTGTTGCCAAATTCCAGAGCTCTCAGATCAAGGAGAAAATACTGAAAGCAGCCAGAAAGAAACAATTTAAGTATTGTGGAAACATAATCAGAATAATCCAAGATCTAGCAGCTTCTACACTAAGACATTGAAGGGCTTGGAATACAATATTCCAGAGGTCAGTGGAGCTAGGATTAAAACCAAGAATCACCTACCCAGCAAAACTGAGTATCATGCTCCAAGGCAAAATATGGATTTTCAATAAAATAGAGGACTTTCAAGCTTTCTCAGTGAAAAGACCAGAGCTGAATAGAAAATTTGACTTTCAAATGCAAGAATCAAGAGAAGCATGAAAAGGTAAACAAGAAAGAGAAATTGTAAGGGACTTACTAAAGTTGAACTGTTTTGTTTACATTCCTACACGGAAAGATGATGTGTATGATTCATGAGACCTCAGTATTAGAGTAGCTGAAGGGAATGTGCATACACACACACACACATACACACACACACACACACACACACATAGATATATATGTGTATGTATGTATGTATGTGTATGTATGTGTATGTATGTATATATATGTGTTTGTGTATGTATGTATATATGTATGTGTGTGTATATATATATATATATATATATAGAGAGAGAGAGAGAGAGAGAGAGAGAGAGAGAGAGAGAGAGAGAGGGCACAGGGTGAGTTGAATATAAAGGGATGTTATCTAAAAGAAATCAAATCAAATTAAGGGATGAGAGAGGAATATATTGAGAGAGCGAGAAAGGGAGAGATAGAATGGGGTAAATTACCTGGCATAAAAGTGGCAAGAAAAAGCAATTCTGTAGGAAGGGAAGAGAAAGCAGGTGAGGGGGAATGAGCAAATCTTGCTCTCATCAGATTTGACCTGAGGAGAGAATACCATACACACTCAATTGGGTATCTTACCCCACAGGATAGTAGGAGGAAGAAGATAAAAAAGGGGGGATGATAGAAGGGAGGGCAGGTGGGGGAGGAGGTAATCATAAACGAACACTTTTGAAAAGGGACAGGGTCAAGGGAGAAAATTCAATAAAGGGGGATAGGTTAGGAAGGAGCAAAACATAGCTAGTCTTTCATAACATGAGTATTGTGGAAGGGTTTTACATAATGATATGCATGTGGCCTATGTTGAATTGCTTGACTTCTTAGGGAGGGTGGGTGGGAAGGGAAGAGGGGAGAGAATTTGGAACTCAAAGTTTTAAAAACAGATGTTCAAAAAACAACAACAAAAAAAGTTTTTGCATGCTACTAGAAAGTAAGATACACAGGCAATGGGGCATAGAAATTTATCTTGCACTACAAGAAAGGAATGGTAAAGAGTTTGGGAGAGGAGTGGGGTGACAGATATTAAAGTTGACTGGGGAACGGGGCAACCAGAATATATGCCATCTTGGAGTGGGGGGGAGGGTAGAAATGGGGAGAAACTTTGTAACTCAAACTCTTGTGAAAATCAATGCTGAAAGCTAAATATATATTAAATAAATTAAATTTAAAGAGGGAAAAAAGGAGTGTATTAAGTACCTTTAATGTCCCAAGCACTGTGCTCAGGATTCAGGATGGAAAAATAAAATATTTCCTGCCCTCAAAAAAAATATCTGAGATTCATGTAGACCTTTATAATACCAAAACATCTGCACGTATCAAGAAAATTGGATTTGGTGTCAAACAACCTGGGTTTGACCCCTAGTTCTTCAATTTACTCTCTGTATCACTTTTGGCAGTCATTTTCCTACCTCTGAAACCCAGCTTGCTGATATGTAAAATTTGTAAAATTTCTAAGATTCCATCCAGTGTTAAATTCTGTGAAATACAAATTAAGAATTAGTACTAGGATGCAATTGACACTGGATAACACAGAACCATGGAATTATAAGTAGGAAGGACCCTTTATAAGGGATATAAGTTAAGGCCTCCTGTATCCAGTTGAAATTTACTGTGGAGTAAAGTGGAGCAGCTATAGTACCATATACCACATATACTATGTGCCATAGTACACAGAGTGCTGGGCCGGGAGTCAGGAAGACCTGAATTCAAATCCTGTTTCAGACATTTACTTGTTGTGAGATCAAGGTCAAATCAGTTAACCCTGTTTGCCTCAGTTTTTCCATTTGTAAAATGAGCTGGAGAAGGAAATGGCAAACCACTCCAGTATCTTGGCCAAGAAAACCCCAAATGGGATCACAGTGTCATACATGATTAAACAACACAAGAAGTGTAGAAAGGAGAAAATAGAAAGAATGATTATGCCTCTTTCATTTCCAACATTTTTTCCCTTTAAGCAACTGGTTCTGAGAGAAGGGAACAAAAAATAAATCATGGAAAAATTTATTTTACATGAAAATTAATCCTATGACATCTGACTGAGTCAACTGCAGCTGCTGTCATTTCTGAGATTGAAGGCATCATGAGGATTTAGATTCAACTGAAGACAGACAGGATGATCACCTAAGTCATGGTTCTTACAGTGACTGTCTGCCAAAGTGACTGGCTCTATAGATCTTGGGTTATCTTAAGATGTAAATGAGTCATTCCACAAGAAGGAGTTGACTTATTGCTTTCCATCTAATGTCTGACAAGGACATGAAATTGGACAGTCAGCGGGAGCCCCTTGTATTG
Organism: Trichosurus vulpecula; assembly: GCF_011100635.1. Taxonomy (NCBI): domain Eukaryota; kingdom Metazoa; phylum Chordata; class Mammalia; order Diprotodontia; family Phalangeridae; genus Trichosurus; species Trichosurus vulpecula. Next base: position 188,390 of record NW_023494525.1, on the reverse strand, counting down.
TGAAATTGTTGAAGTGATCTTAGCTTGTGACTGAAAGCCCCAGACTGATGACCTCTGATATCACTGAGTCAGAAAATGCTATCACAACAGGACAAGACAAGAATTTTGGTAGTTCCCCTTCCCTTTCCCCACCTCCTACAAATCCTGTCATTTCATAAATCAGGTGTGTGTGTGGGGGGGGGGATAGGTAGGGGTAGGGCATGTTACAAATACCTGAGTTCTAATTCTAGTTCTGCCATTGAATTGATTGAATTTGAGTAAACTATTAAACCCTTCTCTTCCCTGTCTTTCAAATGACGTTGATAAGGTGTAATTCTGTCCCAAATAAAGATGACTAAAATAGTCTGCCTTGAGAAGGAATTGGATATCTGTCCCTGGAGGTCATTAAGCACAATCTGGAATACCACTTTGTCAAGGAGTTTGCATTTACAATTTGAGAGGACTTTGGAATGGATGAACTCTAAAGTTCCTTCTGACAGCAAGATTTTATGCTATAATGTCTTTTCTACCCATCCCATGGGGCTATTGTGGAAAAGGGATATTAATAGTAATAACAATTTATATTGTGCCTACTATATGCAAGCACTTTACAAATATTATCTTATCTCAAAACAGCCCTGGGAGATAGGTGCTATTTAACAGTGGAGGAAATTGAGGCAAACAGAGGTTAAATGCCTTGCCCAGGGTCACATAGCTATTAATTCTCTAAGACTAGATTTGAGATCAGGTCTTCCTGACTCCAGCTTGACAGTCTCTCAATTGTACTGCCTAGCTAATGCATGCCAAAGTATTTTTGAAAGAGAATTAATGACTATTCTAATATGAGAGAGTTATTTAAAACACCTTAGGATGAAATAAATAAATGTGTGACAAATGAAATAAATGTGTGACAAATGTATAGCATTCTTAAAAAAATAACGTTCAGTTTTATAGGTCCTCAAAATGATGTACAACACAACTAATGAACATTTTGGTTTTCTGAGGCTTGATTAAGAAAATAGTTTTTAAAAATCTTCCATTTTCCTTTTATAGGAAGCCAAAGTAAAATTGTTAAGTGTAAAATCTGAAAAGAAACTTCTCTGTTTCAAGCCCCTCTGGAGCAGATTTTAAAAATCTAGCACTGACTTTGAGGAGTTATGTCTAACCTTTGTAACAAAACCACCTGATTAACTCAGAGACCTGAGATACGTAGATGCCTTTGACCTCTCTCAGCCTTAGGTGACCACGACTCTAAAATAAGAAGATTGGATTAGATGATCTCTAAGGACCCTCCCAACTCTAAAAGCCTGTGTATCTATGACCTTTGTGTAACAAATCCAAGACCTATTCCTTCTAAATCCTTATTTTCTAGCTACTAATCTTTTTGAAAATTTCCCAGGACCCTGTAATGATTTTCAGAGGTGTCAAAGGATTTCTTAGCTCCTAAATGCTACCAGAGGAGACTATCAGCTATGTATTGTAATGAATTACCCATATTTAATTAAATTGATATGCAAGGTATATATTTCCTCAGACTAGCAATTCAAGACTTAATATAGTCCAGTGGAATCTATCATTCGATCCTTATCAAATAAGAGTATTTACATAGCGTTCTGCAAATCTTAGCGCTATATATATATATACACTATTACTACTACTACTACCACTACGATTACCACTACTACTACTAGTACTACTACTATATTCCCCAAACAAACCACCCAATCCAAAAGAATATTCTCTTTCTTGTTTCCATTTCTGTCTTCATATTCCAGCTATAAGACCTGTTTATAATATCATTCTTTCTCTTGCTCACTTTCTGTGCAAATCTGGGCTTATCTTAAATGCCCCCCTCTTTTACAAAACCTTCCCTGAACCTTTAGCTAGCCTATTTTACTCTTTTGTTTATGGCTTTCATAATAATTAATGCCTATAACATTTATTCAATGTGTTAATCTATACTTTAATATTGCTAGTTTAATCATCTACGTATATAAAAAGGCATAAATACAAAGAATGAAAAAATTCCTGCCCTCAGGTTGCTTCCTTTCTTACTGTGGAAAATGCACTTAAAAATATGTGAATAGAAACACATATATACTTATGTTTATGTATATATATTATATGTACTTTTATGTATATATGTATATATATATATTATACATCTATATATGCATATATCCATATGCATGCATGCTCTTATATATTCACTTTTTGTTTTCGTATTGGGAATATAAACTCCTTGAGAGTAGGGACTATTTCATTCTTTATATTTGTATTCTTTCATTTTGGCACAGTGCCTGGAACATAGCAAACATTTAATAAATATTTTGTTGATTGATTTCTTCCCATAGAGACACCATTTAGGAAGCCAAAGTATGGTCAGAAGTCTGCTTGGTTACCTAAACAGGATCAGAGTGAGAGAGGGTCTGATGCATAAATGATTGAATTACACACTCTCATAAAATCCCAACTGTTTACCCACCTACTCTATTGTGGACAACATAGATTCCAACTCTGGAAGAAGTGTTTCATTTGTTGTATGACTAGTAGATAAGGCAAAACAAATAAAGGGGTCACAACAGAAAATGGGCCATACTCATGGATATGAAGCATGAAGAAGATTTTGGAAAAAAAATTAAATAACAGAGTTCTATTGCATTCTAATGAAATGGCACAAATTAGTCTGTAAATGGTAGCAAGCCATTGACTGTAAATGAAATCATTCATCCATTCACTTAGCAAATACAAATAAGAGATTTGCTACTGTGTATTCGTGGAAAACAGAGTGCTAGAGGAGATATAACATGAGGGGTTGAAAGGTCGTAACAGAAAGAACATTGAATTTGGAGCCAGAAAAACTGACTTAGAATCTCATCTCCACTACTATGTGACTGTGAGCAAGTCATGTAACTTCACTGAGCTCATTTCACAAATGAGATGGTGAAATTAAATGAGATGATAAAATTAAGATTCCTCCATCCCAGTTCCAAACTCTGTATTATTTCACTTTATCTTTCTAAACCTCAGTTTCCTCCTCAGTTAATGGACATACTAGCATGCTACTTACTTCAGGGTTGTTTCCAAAGAAGTGCTTTGTAAACCTTAAAGTGATATAGAAATGTTATTTGTTTTACACTTATGTTTATTTAATTATTCACATTTATAATCTCATTCAAAAATGATATATTTTATAATTTCAAAATGACTTACCTTGTCAATTCATTTTATTACTTTTATCACTTGTGTGACCCTTGGTCCTCTGGTCATATGACTTGAGTGATACTTTAAGTATTCTAGAAGAAAGTGTGTCAACGTAATGATTTTTCAGCAAGGGAGTGTAATATCTGAGATATCCAACATATGGCACCCTCTTGGAGCTGTTTAGCTGAGTAGCCTAATCAGTTTTTATCAATAGGCGGGATGGTCTTCCTAAAAACTGCAATATCCTCAACAGGCAACTGCATCGATCACCAGCACTTCAGTATTGGTGCTAAGAAATATGGAATGTTGAACGACTAGCAGGTCCAACCAATATCATTATAGGGAATTTAATGGACTTATACAAAATACTAAAATAAAAAATCTGCAATCCCTAATTAGTTTATGAGGAAACCACTTTTGAGATTTCCTTCCTTAGTTCATGGTTCCTCGAATTAATAGAACTGACAGACAACATGTGGTGATTACATTGTTTATTATGCATTGGATATTTTGAAAAGGAAATAGATTAAGGAATTCTACATGGAGGCATCCATCTCTAGTTCTAGTCATCTCTTAACCATTTCCCAGTTGTCCTCCTACAACTTTGGATGTGACTAGAGGAGCTCCCCTCTTTCCAAGTGTCCAAATGCCTATCTTTCTATCTATCCATCTATCTATCTATCTATCTATCTATCTATCTATCTATCTATCTATCCTGGAAAAGAAATAAGGAAAGGGGATATCTGCACATAATCTCAGGACCATAGATTCAAAACAAGAGCATGCAGTGAAAACAGTGAGGGAAATTAGTCTTCCTTTTAACTCACCTAAATATGATTCATAATAGCTAACAATATTGAGAAATTGGCCTCCTCTTTCCAAAAGGTTACAATCCTTAAACCTCTCTTACAGCACTGATTTCTGGTTACCTCCCTCTCCAGGAACATACCTCCTGCCCCCCTGCCCTCTACCCCCTGAAAATTCATCAATCAAATGACAATAGCCTTGCTTCTCTACGAACAAGACAGTACATTTATGGTCTCTGGAAATTTTATGTATCTATTCCCCATTCCTGTAATGCTGTCCCTCCTCCTCTCTCCCTCCTGAACTTCCTTCAAGCCCCAACTAAAATGATATCTTTTGGAAGCCTTTCTCAACTACTCTTAATCCTAGTGCCTTCCCTCATTTAATTATTTCTTATTAATCCTGTCTACAGAAATTTGTATGTATTTGCTTGTCTCCTCTGTTAAATTGTTACATTCTTGAGGGCAAGGACTGTCTTTTGCCCCTTTTTGTATCCCCAGTGCTTAGCACAGTGACTGGCATGGAGCAAGTGCTTAATAAATGCTTATTTACTGACTCACTGGTCCTGCTACTGGCTCTGGCTTCTCAGGCAGCCATAGTTTCTATAACCACTGTCCTAGCTGCTCTTTCTTTCTCATGGAACCTCAGAAGTCTGAGTCCAAGCTAAGTAGAAAGAAGACAGGAAGTGAATCCTGGCTGCCATTGGGTCCTACTTTGTCCCTCTTTTTGCTGTCAGGTGAGATTTTTGTGTCATTAATGTACATAATCTCTACCCTCAAGGAACATCTAGTTCAACAAGGTAAAAAGATATAAATTAACAAATGTAATAAGAAAGCTGTATGCAATAAGTACATAAAGGTACAAAGTTTGTGCTGTGAAAATTATGAGAATGATAGTTATAAGAAATTTAATAAACTCACTGAAAATATACCAAGGAATTTTAAAACAATAATCCAGAATTTCTCAAACTGTAATCCATTGCACTGACTAAATAAATCCATGAAAAAGCATTTATTAAGAGCCTGTTATGTGTGAAGCATGATTTGTTGAGGATGGAGGTGTTTTGGGAGCCTTACAGTGCCAGCAACATGTTTTCCCATTAAGTTTTAAAAGAAAATTTGTATTGATATATTTTGTTTTTACATCACTTAAATTTCCCTTGTAGCCCTGTACCTCCCTATCTGAGAGCCAACACATGTAACATAGGATATTTTTCAAGGCAAAGAAAAATGAAATAAGTAAAAATACAAACATACATGCAATGTACCAAACCCATGAACCTTTTACCTCTGCAAAGAAATAGGGCCAATTTGGTTTTCCATATGTTTTCTTTGGATTTATGCTTGTCCTCTGTAATTTTGCACCATTCACTTTTAAATTGTTTGAATTCTTCTCTGTGGTAGCCATTGTGCATATTAGTTTCTTGATTCTGCTTACTGATTTCTGCCCATTGATGTAAGTTTTTCCATGCTTCTCTGTATTGCTCATAATTGCTGTTTCTTACAATAGTAAATATTCCATTTTATTCATGTAACACAATTTGTTTAGCCATTTCACACTCAATGGGGCAGCTGGCTGGAACAGTGGATAGAGTGCCAGGCCCAGAGTCAGGAAGACTCATCTTCCTGAGTTCAAATCTGGCCTAGATACTTACAAGCTCTATGACCCTGGCCAAATCATTCAACTCTGTTTGCCTCAGTTTCCTCATCTATAAAATGAGCAGGAGAAGGAAATGGCAAACCACTCCAATATCTTTACCAAGAAAACCCCCAATGGGGTTATCAAGAGTCAGACACAACTGAAACTACTGAGCAACAACAACTCAATGAATATCTGTTTTAATCCCAGTTCTTTTCTGCTACCAAAAAAGGGCACTAGTAATAATTTTGCATATACGAGGACTTTATCATTACCAATTATCTCCTTGGGGTATATTCCTAGTAGTAGAATTCCTGGGTCAAAGAATTTGGATATTATAGTCACCTAATTTACATGATTCCAAATTGTCTTCCAAAATGGCTGTACTAAAACAAAACCCACTGAAAATGATCTCAGTAGGATGCCTATCTTCTTTCAATCTCTCCAATATTGATTATACCCATCTTTTGTCACTCATTGAGATTTTAAATGTAATTATATATCTATCTCTCTACCATATGCAGTGATTTTTCAAGGTGAAAATTGGGCTTAATTTGTTTAATTTTACTACAGGTATCCACCCGCCCTTCACTTTCCTTTATCCTAGTGAATTGTTTATCCTTCATTTTTGAAGAGGACTAATGGTATCATAGAGCGATGTCTTGATTTATGTATGAATAGGATGGAAGCAAGGCGGAGATATGTAGTCATCAACCTAATTCTCCCTTCCTGAGTCATCATAGGACAGAAGTCAAAATGACTGGCAATGATCTAGGATGCAGTGAATGATCTTGGCATCTTCAATGCCTGACCAAGCACTAAGTACTGCACAGTACTTGATTCAGATGCCTTCATGGACATTGGAACAAATTGTTTTCATCTGACCACTCCTGTGGTGTTCAGGGAAGACTAGTACCTCTAGTGTGAGGGCTTGGGGATCCCTTTTCAGGGCTACTTATCCGTCTTTGGTATCTACCTTCACCCAACTCTCAACTGTGGTTCCAAGAAGCTGTAGCATGTATAATGACTACACCCTGGCAAACCATCTTGGCAGACTGTGGAAACCAGATTTAGGGTAACCAAAAGCCTCAAATCTGTTAGCGAGTTAAGGGATATCTACACCAAGCATGTGAAGACTTCTATGGGTGGATGAGAATTCTAGTGACTATTCCAGACCCATCAGCACACTAACCCAAGCTACTACTTCTTGGTCTTTGCCATATATATCAAGCTTGAAAAATTATAAATTATAAATTAGAACTATTAACAAAGAGCTGAAACTTAAAAAAGTGTGCTGATGCAAAAGTCTGTTACTGGAGTCAGTCCAGGAAATTCTTTGTACAAATTGCTTTAACCATGGAGAAAGTAGAACATGATTGATGATGCATAGAGTTGTTGACACGTTGTCACTGTTTGTTCTTGTTTTTACTTTATAGCTTACTCTCTTTGCATTCATTTATGTGCAAGATTCTTAGCTTTACTTTACTTGTCACGGATAACAGTGGCAAAAATGTGGATGACGTAAAGGATAAAAATCGCATGTCCAGTAGCTTTACCTGTGTCATGCAAGGTATGTGTGAGGGATATTGAATTACTCTAACAAGGTAATGGAGTTAAGAGTGGCACTGATTCAGATGAAGTGCTAGAAATCAGGGGAAGATTGTCCTTATGTAATGAATGAAAAGCAGAGAGGCTGTAGCTCTGAGATGCTTTTTCAATAATGCTTTTTCCCTATGACATTAGCAGAGGTAATCTTAGTAGCTGCCCTTGCAGCTCCTTCTTCAGAATATTTAAAAATTAACTTTAAACTGCAGGCTGAACTACAGCTCTGCATCCATTTTCATTCCCAGGACATTACATTTCTGCTCTCCGTGTGTGGAGGGAGTGGAATGTTTAAAACTTATTCTCTATCAATGACAGTTTGGGGAAAGAAAAAAAAGAAGAGGAAGCTTCCAGCTCTCCTTCAATTCCAGCTGCCTCTCTTATCATCAAAGATAGCTATCATAGACTCCTCTGAAACCTCTGGGTTATATACATTTATAGGATTCTAATGCAGACATTAGTATAAGTAGCAAAAGTTGGTAAATGTCAATTGCTGGATTTTGAAGTTATTTGTGTTTCTTTTGTTGTTGTTGTTGTTGTTTTAGCAGGTGTGGGACAGCACTACTTCTCAGTTACATTTAGAGAATAAATTGCTTATCATCTCCCTCTGGCATTAATGCCTAGATAGAATCCAAGTCTCTTGAAAGCAGGGACTTTTTCATTTTTCTGCTAATATACCAATGGCTAGCATAATGTCCAGCATGTGGTAGGCCTTCAATAAATGCTTGTTATTTATTGATAGATTGGTTATTATGAATGTTCACATGGTTAGGATTTCAATGCAGCTCCCTCATTAACAAGTCACTTTTATAAAGAAAGTAAAGAAAATGTATCTTCTATCTGTATTCAGGCTCTGTCAGTCCTTTCTCTGGAGATGGATAGAACTTTTCATCAAAAGTACTTCAGCATTGTCTTGGGTCATTGTATTGCAGAGCATAGCTAAGTTATTCACAGTGGATTATCATTCAATATTGCTGGTATTGTGTACAATGTTCTCCTAGTTCTGCTTATTTCACATTATATCAGTTCATGTAAGTCTTTCCAGGTTTTGTTCTGAGAGCATCCTGCTCATCATTTCTTATAACACAATATTATTTCATCACAATCATATACAACAACTTACTCAGTCATTTACAAATTGATGGGCCTCCCCTCAGTTTCCATTATTTTGCCACCACAAAAAGGACTGCTATAAATATTTTTTGCACATGTAGGTCCTTTCTCCTTTTTTATGATCCCTTTGGGATACAGACCTAGTAGTGGTATTGCTGGATCAAAGGATATGCACAGTCTGGTTACCCTTTGGGCATAGTTCCATATTGCTCTCCAGAATGGTTGGATCATTTCACAACTCCACCAACAGTGGTCCTAATTTTCCCACATCCTCTCCAACATTTATCACTTTACTTTTTTGTCATATTAGGCAATCTGATAGGTGTGAGGTGGTATCTAAGAGCTGTTTTAATTTGCATTTCTCTAGCCAAAAGTGACTTAAAGCACTTCTTCATATGACTATAGATAACTTTGATTTCTTCATTTGAAAACTGGCTTTTCATATCCTTTGGCCCTTTATCAATTGGGGAATGGCTTGTTTTTTAAAATTTGACTTAGTTCTCTATATATATATTTGAGAAATGAAGACTTTAACAGAGACAGTTCCTATAAAGATTGTTTCCCAGTTTTCTGCTTTCCTTTAATAATCTTGGTTGCATTGGTTTTGTTTATACAAAGTCTTCTTAATTTAACATAATCAAAATTATCTATATTACGTTTTGTAATGCTATCTCTTGTTTGGTTATGAATCCTTCCCCTCCATAGATCTGAAAGGTTAGACTATCCCTGTCTCTTCTAATTTGCTTATGGTGTGACTATTTATGTTCTAATAGTCTATTTACCTTCTTAGTTTCTTTCTTGTTTATTTTTTGGTTGGATTTATCGAGTTCTGAGAAGGAACAGTTGAAGTCCTTCACTAGTATAATTTTGTGTCTATTTCTTCCCATAACTCACTTAACTTCTCTGTTAAGAATTTGGATGCTACACCTCTTGGTGCATGTATGTTTAGTACTGCTATTGCTTTATTTTCTGTGGTGCCTTTTAGCAAGATGTAGTTTCCTTCCTTATCTCTTTCAATTACATCTATTTTTGTTTTCATTTTATCTGAGATCAAGATTGCTACACCTGCTTTTTGTACTTCCACTGAAGCAGAATAAATTCTGCTCCAGCCCATTACTTCTACTCTGTGTGTGTTTCTCTGCTTCAAGTGTGTTTTTTTGTGAACAGCATATTGTAGGATTTTGGTTTTTGATCCACTCTACTATCTGTGGGAGAGTTAATCCATTCACATTCACAGTTATTATTACTACCTGAGTATTTCCCTCCATCCTCTTCTTCCTCCTGTTTGTCCTCTCTGTTTTGCTTCTGTCTACCACCTCGCCTGATCTGCCCTCCCTTCTGTCAATCCCCACCCCTTACCCCCTTACTTGATCTCCTCCCCTCCTACTTCCTCATCAGGTAAGATAGATTACTATATTCAACTGATTGTGAATATTATTCCCTCTTTCAGCCAATATCAATGAGAATAAGTTCCAAGAGATGCTCATCACCCACCCTCCCATCTTCCCCTCCACTGTAATAGGTCTTTTGCTTCTCTTCATGTGAAATAATTTACTTCCTTCTGTACTCAGTGTACTCCTATTTCTCATTCTTTAATTTTGTTTGTATCATTCCTTCAAATTCACCTTACACCCATACCCTCTGTCTATGCATACTCCTTCTAGCTATACTGTTAGTGATACAGTTTTTAAGAATTACAAGCATCATCTTCTCATGAAAGGATGCAAATAGTTTAGCTCTATTGAATCTCTTATGATTTCTTTTCCCTTTTTACTTGTTTATGCTTCTCTTGGGTTTAGATAGTGGAGGTAAAATATTTGGTTTACCTCTGGTCTTCTCCTTATGAAAGCTTGAAATCATTCTATTTTGTAGAATGACCCATTTTTAATTTTTTTTTTATTTTTAGTTTACCACACACGGTTCTACATAATTTTGAGTTCCAGATTTTCTCCCCTCCCTCCCCCCTTCCTCCCCAAGACGGCATGGAATCTCATATAACTACCATGTATAACTTCGCATTGAATTAATTTATACACTAGTCAAGTTGTGGAGAAGAATTATGACCAGTGGAATGAATCATGAGAAAGAAGAGACAGAACCAAAAGAGAAAAAACCCCAAAAACAAAAACAAAAGAGAAGAAAAAAGGTCAGCATGTAGTGTGCCTCAATCTGCATTCAAACTTCACAGTTCTTTCTCTGGATGAAGACAGCATTCTCCATCGTGAGTCCTCTGGAGTTGCCCTTGCACCTTGCGTTGTTGAAAAGAACGAAGTATGTCAGGGTTGGTCCTCACGGAATCCATATATCTGTGGTTGTGTACAATGTTCTCCTGGCTCTGCTCCACTCACTCAGCATTATATCGTGTAGGTTTTTCCAGGTTGTTACGAAGTCCGTATCATCCCCATTTCTTATAGCACAATAGTATTCCATTACCTTCATATACCACAGCTTGTTTAGCCATTCCCCAATTGATGGGCATCCCTTTGATTTCCAATTCTTGGCCACCACAAAAAGAGCCGCTATAAATATCTTTGTACATATGGGTCCCTTTCGCTCTTGTGTGATTTCTTTGGGATATAACCCTAGAAGTGGTATTGCTGGGTCAAAGGGTATGAACATTCCTGTGGCTCTTTGGGCGTAGTTCCAAACTACTGTCCAAAATGGCTGGATCATCCCACAACTCCACCAGCAATGTAACAATGTTCCAATTTTCCCACATCCTCTCCAGCGTTTATCATCTTCCTGCTTTGTTATTTTAGCCAATCTTACAGGAGAGATGTGGTGTCTAAGAGTTGTTTTGATTTGCATTTCTCTAATCAGTAGTGATCCAGAGCATTTTTTCATATGCCTATAGATAGCTTTAATTTCTTCCTCTGAAAACTGCCTGTTCATATCCTTTGACCATTTCTCAATTGGGCAATTGGGGAATGGCTTGTATTCCTATATATTTGGCTCAGTTCCCTGTATATTTTAGAAATGAGGCCTTTATCAGAGATACTAGTTGCAAAGATTTTCTCCCAATTTTCTGCTTCCCTCCTAATTTTTGTTGCATTGGCTTTTTTTGTACAAAAACATTTCAAATTAACATAATCAAAATTATCCATTTTGCATTTTGTAATGCTCTCTGTCTCTTGTTGGGTCATGAATTCTTTACTTTTCCACAAATCTGATAAGTAAACTATTCCTTGCTTTCCCAAATTACTTATAGTATCAGCTTTTACTCCTAAATCATGAACCCATTTTGATTTTATTTTGGTATATGGTGTAAGATATTGGTCTATGCCTAGTTTCTGCCCTACCATTTTCCAATTTTCCCAATAGTTTTTGTGAAATAGTGAATTATTAGCCCAGAAGCTGGCCTTTTTGGGTTTATCAAAGAGTAGGTTGCTATAGTTGTTGACTTCTCCATCTTGTGTACCTATCCTATTCCACTGATCCATACCCCTGTTTCTTAACCAGTACCAGGTAGTTTTGATGTCTGCTGCTCTGTAGTACAGTTTAATATCTGGTATGGCTAGTCCACCTTCTCTAGCATTTCTTTTCATTAATACCCTAGATATTCTAGACCTCTTGTTTTTCCAGATGAATTTTGTTATTATTTTATCCAGCCCAGTAAAATAATTTTTTGGTAGTTCGATTGGTATGGCACTGAATAGATAGATTAATTTAGGTAAAATTGTCAGAATGACCCATTTTTAATGCTCTTTATGTATTATGGTTAATTTCTTGGGGTAGATGATTCTTAGTTGTAGTTCTAGCTTTTTGGCTTTCTAGAATATTATGCTCCATGAACTATGATCCTTTAATGTTGCAGCTGTCAAGTCCTTTGTAATCTTGATGGTGAATCCCTCATATTTGAATTGTTTCTGTACAAAGTACAAAAATACTTGTAGTATTTTTGACTTCATCTGATAGCTTGTTTTAACAATCCAGCTAGCAACTTCTGTGGGGGTGTAAGATGCACCCAGGAGGCTGCTGGCATGCCAGGAAAGCACACATTTTTTTTTATCTGCTTAAACAAGGAAAGCACGGTGAAGGGGTGACCAGCTTTCTTTAATCCAGCATTCAGTTAGTTCAGAGGAGCATACAGGCAACATTCATTTAGTTCGGGGGAAAAAACCAGCACCCCGAACTTTAGAACAAAATACAAACAAATTACAAGCATCAACAGACAGACCAAATACAGATTCATTCACTTACTTCAGGGGAACAAGCCAGCACCCCGAAGTTCAGAACATTCATTTAGTTTGGGGGAAAACAAAACCAGCATCCCAAACTTCAGAACAAAACACAAACAAATTACAAATATTGACAGACAGACCCAATACAATTCATAGTTACCAACATCTGGGCTCAGCCCGAGAGCAAGGGCTGGCCCAGAGTGACACTCGCCACTGCTCCCGCACCAACTGGAAAAGGAAAGAGAGATCTTCAAGCTGTCTTCTCCCCTCTTACAGAGTTTTTGACATCATCAAGTGCTGCCTGAATGACCAGGGCCAATTGGTTCTTGAGTTGGCCTCTTCCCCTAGGTTAACACGCAGTAGGGTGTGGCTCTGGAGTCAACACCTCCCCTCAGCCAGCCCCATGACTCATCACACAGAAAGTTCTCTGCTCACAGGCATGGGTCTCTGGGCTTCCTGCCCTGGAAGAGGAGTAGCAGGCCCAGCACTCAGCAAGGCCCAATAAGATAAACTGAGCCACCCAAAGAAAACAAAGGCCATTCTGGTCACATAGCTCTGAAATTTGGCTATAATTTTCCCATTTTTATTTTGGGTTTGCTTTCCTGAGATAATTGATGTGTTCTTTCAGTACCTATTTTGTCCTCTGGTTCCAGAACATCGGAATGGTTTTCTTTGATAATTTTTTTGAAAGTAACTGTGCAGGTCTTCCTTTTGATTATGGCTTTCAGGTAATCCCATGATCCAGATATTGTCTCTCCTGAACCTATTTGGTAGCTAGGTGTTTTTCCAATGTGGTTTTTTATAATTTCTTCCATCATTTGCTTTTCATCGTTTTGATTTTGACTGAATCTTGATGTTTCATAGAGTAATTAGCCTCCATTTGCCCAATTCTGATTTTTAAGATATTGTTTTCCTCAATTAGCTTTTCTACTTTCTTTTCCATTTTGCCAATTGTACTCTTCAAGAAGTTGTTTTCTTCAGTGGATTTTTGTATCTCCTTTTCCATTTGGCTAGTTTTACTTTTTAAGAAGTTTTCCAAGTTGACTCTTTTTTCCCATGATTCTTTGGTGTAACTCTTATTTCTTTTCCCCATTTTTCTTCTACCTCTTTTATTTGATTTGTAAGCTTCTTTTTAAGCTCTTCATTGACTTCTTTCTGTGCTTGAGATTGCTTCCCATTTTTCTTTGAGGTTTTGCCCATAGGTGTTTTGTCATTGTTGTCCTCCTCTGAGTTTCTGTCTTGGTCTTCCCTGTCACATCATATTTTTTTATGGTCAGATTCTTTTTTGTTGTTGTTCCTTTTTGCTTATTTTTTTTTCTTGACTTTTTCTTTTCTTTTAAATTTTATCTCTGCTCCCAGGGTGGAAAGGATTACATCTACACTGATGTTACTTTGAGGCCCAAAGGGACTTTCTGGTCTGATGCTGTGTTGAGGGGGTGGGGTGGGGGAGTAGTTGGTGCACCTGGAGGCCCTAGGGGTCTGGCAGCTTACTTGGTCCTGAGCTGGGATCCTAGTGGTGGTGTCTGGCATTTCTTGAGGCCCAGTTGGGTGTTTCTACATTTTCCTGGGGCTACACTGAAGTGTATGGAGGTATAACCACTGGAGGATTCCTGTTTAACCTTGGCTATGCTGAAACACTTGGAGGTCTGGGTGCTGGAGGATGCCTCATTTGCCTGGGGTTACAATGAAGTACAGGTAGTTCTCAGAACTGGAGTCTGCCCATTTCCCTGGCTATGTGAAGGCAAATGGTTGGGGACAAGGGGCAGTCCTGTGGTTGGCATTTGCCTATTCCACCACACTGAAGCTCAGGATCTCCCACTGGTTTGCTGAGGTAGTTTTGCCTCTGGCTTGCTGGGACACTTCTTGTCCTGGAATGCACTCCTCTTTTACCTGAGTGATATGGACCTTTTTTGCCCATCCTCCAAGTCTTCTGAGCTGAAAAGATTACTCCACCCCATCTTTGCACTGGCTCCACTATTCCAGGATTTGTTCTGCAGTGCTTTGGAGGTGAATATGGGAGAGATACAGTGATCTACTGCTTACTCTGCCATTTTGGCACCCTGAAGTCCAACACTTTTTATTTGTGTCTTATAGGGCAAGTTATTTAACCTCCCTTGGTCTCAGTTTCTTCATCTGTACAATGACAGTGTTGAACTCAATGATCTTGAAGGTCCCTTCCAGATCTAAATTGATGTTCTTATGATCACTGACCATGGTGGTGATCAACTGTAAAAAAGTAAGCAGAAAATAATGAAACTAAAGGCCTAAATAATCCACATGCAAATGACTCAGCTTTCAAATTGCTGGCTATACTAGTGTAAACATGTGCAAACCAAATCTTCTATCTTTCAAATGGTGGAGTGGACTCTTGCAGTGGATGTAGCTCTGATTTTAAGAAAATGTTTTATGATGTTTTGCTATATATGTTGTGTTTGATAAATGGACAATGGTGGGAGAGCTCATAAATGATTTACAGTTTGTCATGGTTACTGCTATTCTCTAAATGTTCAGAAAAGCATTAACAATAAATGAATGTTGATAGAAAGGCTCTGTACATGCTAGTGATTTAATGTATTTGTAACCCATGCAAGAAGTAGCATAAAATTAGCTATCAAAGTTTAATAAATGTTTATTTTTCACAACAAATAGTGTACATTATAACTGAATGACATAAAATATGTATTGAATGTAGGGCTTATTAGTACTCCTTTGCTGTACCTGTTTAGGGAATCATTAATAAGAAAGCAAACGTAGGTATACAATACTGGGCTTTGGAGTGATTCATCCTTTAAGGCATTTTTACATATGAATAAGATAAAGTAGATGTTACAGTGTCTCTCTCTCTCTCTTTCTCTCTTTCTCTCTTACACACACACACACACACATGCACACACACACACACACACACACATCAAAAAGATGCTAACCCAGACCTAGATCATCTAATCCAAGTATTTTTGGTCTTTTGTTTGCGCTATGGACACCTTTGTCAGTCTAGTGAAGTCTTCTTGGAGTAAAAAAAAATTTTTTAAAGAGAATTAAATGAAATGCTAAATTTCAGTTAGAAGAGTGTGGAAATGAAGATGCAATTTTGTCTTCCATTCAAGTTAGGGCTAGGGTGAAAAACACCTGATCTAATCAAAGATTTCCCCTTTTATAGAATGGGAACATTTAAATAATGTAAGACAATGTCATTTCAGAGACTCCCAATTACATCTAGGATCAAATATAAACTTCTCATTTTGATATTTCAAGTCTTTAGCAACCTTATCGTTCTAGCTATAGTATATATGAGTCCCCTTCACATACTTCTTATCCAGTTTACCTGTCCTCCTTTTTGTTCCTTATACAAGAAGATCTGGCACCCATCTCTGTGCTTTTAAAAAGGCAGGCTGTTCCCTGTGCCTGGAATGCATTTCCTCCTCATATTTCTTTAGAATCCTTAGTTTTTATCAAAGTCTAACTCAAACACTGACTTTTCATGAACTTTTCATGATCTTTCCCAATGATATAGCACCCCTCCTCCCCAAAATGACTTTGTATGTATTTTGATTATATTTCATATATACAGGGTTGTGAGTTGTCTCCCCTCCAAATAATGTAACCTCTCTGAAGACAAGGATTATTACATTTTTGTCTTTATATGTCTAGAATCCAACATCCAATGTGTCTGATGCATAGGATGTGCTTAAAAAATACCTCTTGATTAGTTGATTCATAAGTTTATTTTGGTCAAAATGAAGGAGTTTGTGTACCAACCATAGTATGGTTCCCAGAACTCTTTTTAAATATTTCACCAATGTTTCCTCTTTTCTTTTAGTTGTCATTGGTCAATTATTTCAATCATGTCCAACTCTTTGTGATCCCATTTTGGGATTTTTTTGCCAAAGATACTGGCATGTTTTTCCATTTTCTTTTCCAGGTCATTTTACAGATGAGGAACTGAGGCAAACAGGATTAAGTGACTTTCCTAGAGTCATACAGCTAGTAAGTATCGGAGGCCTTATTTGAACTCAAGAAGATGAGTCTTCCTGATTCCAGGCCCAGTACTCTATCCACTACACCACCTAACTGTCCTCTCTTTTAGTATCCATGGTCAAAGTCTCCAACTTTTTAGGTATATAGATCTTTTTAGTTAGGTTGAACTAGCTTTCACTCTCTCTATCCAGGATATATTCTTGGTCGTCTGATCTTTCCAATTTATTCTTCTCAATATCCGATGCTATGATTGGAGAAGTATAATACTAGAAACTAAAATTGAAGAAATCACAGAAAAGGAAGAAGTAATGAGATTACTTCAGACAATCAGCAGTATTGCCCAGAATCACAAATGCATTTGTTCACAGGCCTTTGCCAACTAATGTATCCTAGAACTGAAAAGGCCAACTAGAATCATTTCACTAAAATCTTAACCAAAGTATCAGTCCATAATGAATCTATAAAGCTAGATTAGAAGATATTATTTAGCTCCCAGTTCCACTACTGACCAGCCTTGTCACATTGGTTCAACTGCTTGGTTTCTCTTTTTCTTCTACCCCTAAATCACAACAGCAGTATTTCTGCAATTCCTTTTATCCTAAGATGTTATAAAAGGAAATGAAGTTGTGCATGAAGTATTTAGGGCTGCAAAGCATTTCTAGAGTTAATGATGAAGTGTTAGCACTTTAATTTCTCAATGAGCACCTTTATCCTCATAAGAATAGCTGAGGATATACATATATACATATATCTGTATATGTATATATATGTATACACATATATCAAGCCTTAAAAGTTGCCTAGTACTTTATAAATGATAAGTCATTTGAGCTTCACAATATCCCTGTCAAGTAGGTGCTTCAGGTATTCTTAGTTGTATTTCACAAATGAAGAACTCATGATCATGGATGTCAGAGCACTGGTCCATGGTCATACAACCTACAAAATTTAGGGGCAAATTTTGAACCCAGATCTTTGTGATGGCAAGTCCAGCCCTCTATTATGCCTTCCACATCATGGGGGTTAGGAGCAGTACCCCCATAATCTGGAAAATTCTTGTAAAATTGTTTGGCTCTCCCTTTGTACCAGAGAAGAAACCTGTTGTTTTTTTTTAATTTCTATTGTGGGTTGTTTATATTACCTTATTTTAAAATTTGGATTAAGTATTTGGTCATAGGTTCTGGGTCATCTACCGGCCTTTGCATGCTGTCTGCACTTTCCACAAAACTCTCAAAAAATTCCCATTTAGTTTTTTAGGTGAACCTATGATATATTGAAAATACGATGGGGGTAGTGGCAATATGGAAGGGATAACTTTAAACATTCCATGAATCCCCACTGATTTGGAGCCTTCTTTCACACCTAGTGAGATGGTATTATTTTTTGCAGACTAAATACTGGGGATTTGAAAAGTATAGTAATTTCTCTCCAGTTGAAAATTAAAAACAAAACAAGCATCAACAACAAACAAAAATACTTCAGAGCAAATATACACCAAGCAGGGAAAAACAAAACAAAACAAGCAACAACAACAGTAGCTTTATTGCTGTATTAGCCACTATGTCCATGCATTCATGCCACATTCTAGATTTTAAGTCTACCACCTTTCTGGAAGGAGGTAGGTGGTGAAATTTAGTTTCAGTTCTCTGCTTTATCATTGTCTTAAACAATTTTCTATAGTTTTCTTTAGTTGTAAACTTTTCTAAAGATCTAGACTTTACTAAATTTGTATTTCTCTATACATGTTATTGCATCGTATTTTCTCTAAGTTCAATTCACTTCACTAGTATCAGATCATAAAATCCTTCCCAATTTATACTGCAGCTATCAATTTTATAATTTCTTGTGACGTAATAATATTCCATTGCACTGATAAATAATTCATTTACCTATTCCCCAATAGTTGAGCACCCCATTAGTTTCTGTTTTGAGGCTGGTACCAAAATACACGTACATACATACAAAAGTGTGTGTATATATGTGTGTGTGTGTGTGTGTGTCTGTGTGTGTGTGTGACAGTCTCGGGTATCAACTTTATTTTAGCTATTTTTGTATTATAATTTCTAATATTCATAATATATGCTTCTGCCCATATATGTATATGTGTTTGCATGTGTATAATGTGTGTATATGTGCATGTATATTATATATACATACACACATACATATGCTGTTCTATTACTGTTTATTCATATTGAGTTTCCATTCCACTAATATTTCTGGATATTCCCCCAGACAGACTGCTATATAGTCATGCCTCCCCTATCTTGTACTTGTGAAATTCGACTCAGGTTTACGACTTTGTATTGATCACTACATAATTTCTTTTTTATTAGATTTGGTTGAATGTTTCAGCCTCTTGAGGTCTTTTTAGATGCTAACTTTCCCAACTAGCATGTTAGGATATAATTCATATTAGTTAGGTTCCTTGAAGTCATGAAATCAAACAAGTAACTCTTGTGCTTTACTTGCTTTACTTATCTTGGGTGTCAACTTCCTTTTAGCCATTTTTGTTATATAATTAACAATAATAATAACAATCATAGACATTTATTTCTCCAAACTCTGCGTCATCCACAAACATAATAAGTGTGACACCTATGCCTTTAAAAAGTTTTTGATAAGAATGCCAAATAACACAGAGCCAAGTACAAACGGCTGGGGCATCCCACTGAAGACCCACTGCCAAGTTAATATTGAACAATTTAGTTACTACTCTTTGATCTAGCCATTAAACCAATTCCAAATCCATATGTTCGCATTAATGCCTGGACCATATTTCTCTGTCTTTTCTCTAAAAATGATATATTTAAACAAACGTTGTGTTAAAATTCAGGTAACCTTCATAGAATTCTCTTGATCTACAAATGTAGAAAAAAATGAGACTAAAATATTTATAAAACTGAGATAATATCATTCATACCTGATGAACCCTAAATGCGCTCTGTGAAATCACTTTCTTCTTTCTTATGTGTTTACTATCTATTTAAAGATTGAAACTAAATTTCCCAGGAATCAAAGTCAAGCTCACTGTTTTAGAGTTTGCAGACTCTACTTTCTTTCCTATTTTGAAAGTCCCCACATTTGTCCGTCTTCAATTTGGTGGTTTCTCACCCTCCATCATCTTTCAAATATCACAAATAAGTATGTGAGGATATAGTTCATATGAGTCAACTCCCTTCAATTCATCGCAGCAAACAGTTACTCTTAGTGTTAGTTGTCTTGGGTACCAACTTCGTTTGAGCTACTTTTTGTTCTGCAATTTGTAATCATCATCGTCATAAACATTAAGTACCTACTATGTTCCAGGCACTATGCTCAGTACTTCACAATTAGTAACTCATTTGGTTCTCACTGGGAAGTAAGTGCTATTACTTATCCCAATTTTATAGATGATGAAACTGAAGCAAACAGAGGTCAAATCACTTGCCCATCACGTAGCTAATGCTTGAGGTTGAGATTTGAATCCAGGTATTCCTGACTCGAAGCCCAGTGCTCGATCCACTGCACCTCCTACCTTCTCCAGCTAGAAATATCATTGTCTTTGACAGAAAGAATAGAAACAAAATAAGAATGTAGAACTCCTAACCTAAGCTGTAGTTTTCTCCCTTCTTTGATCTTTCTCACTTATGCAATACATTTCCACAACTCTTTATGTTGTTCTTAGCTTCCCCTCACCAACCTCAGTTCATTTTGAGCTCTAGCACTCCCTAATATCTTTTCCCTAGGCATGTACCATGCTTTTGTATTCATCTTGTGCTAACTGCCTACAGTTCTGCCTTGTGCATGTGTGTGCATATATTTGAAAATCTAAGGTTGTGGTTGAGTTCACTATAATCAACATTTTTCTCTTCACACAACTCCTAGTTTGCATCTTCATTTGACTGTTTCCATTGCGTCTTTAGATTTACATTCTTGAGAGTTTCATATCCCTCCTGGGATGACTTACCATGGAGTAATTTTAGCCCATGACATCTTATCTATCATTCCTCTGCAAACTCTGATATATGCTTTTAAAGATCTATGTGTATATGATGTAACCCTTGGTTCTCTTTTCCTTCCCTGTCATAAACCTTAGGAAGAAATGGTCATTTCTATCTTAATTTCCCTTCATTTCCACCCCAGAAACCAATTCTTCTTTTAAAATGAGAATTAAAAGCACTTGTTGATTTATCCACATTTTGAAAGATAAACTTTTCATTAAAGGAAGTCAATAAGTTATTGCTATTTCACTTTGGTCAGAATCAGAAGTCCAGCTCTTGTTTCCATAATTGAAGTCCCCCATCACAACTAAATCATGCTTCTAGGCCAGACTTTTGACCTTTTTCCTGAACTTCATTCCAAATCTTTTTGTTTAAATGGGAGGTAGTATACTCAGGTATAAATATCATTGCATTTTGTCCCTCCATTGAGCTTCATCCAAATATTTCTTTTTTAACTGTATTTTTTTAAATTCTGATAGAAACATAAAATAGCTAAAATGAACACTACCAGTGATTACCCTGGGTCCTACTACCTGAAACCCAGGTGTGCCACTTTCCACCCCTCCTCCAGGGCTTTTGAGTAAACTTAAGGGTGATTGGGGAAGAGTGTTTAGTCTCTCTGCCATTAGTACCAGTAGAGGATCATCCACCAGCCAATTCTATTTGACCACTTAATGAGATTAACTTTTATAAAGGGATACTTACTTCCAAGAAATAGAAGTAACAAACAGACATCTTCCTAACACCTAGGGGCATAATTCTCCCCACCTACACACCTTCCTGTATAGCACAACCCCACCAAGTTCTAAATCCAAACCCCACCTTGGGTTCAAGTCTCAGTCAACCTGCCTTCTCAATGCTTTACTTCTGGCCTGCCCACCACATTTGTCCTGGAATCCTTACTCCAAGATCAAAACAGCTCTAGTATTGGTCCAGCGTTTTCACTGCCTGTGCATAGAACTGAAAAGGAAAAATGAACCAGAACAAAAGAAAACCCTAAGTCCATTTTTTAGAGAGATGATCTAAAGTAGCCTTCCTCTTTGTCCCCAGGTCAGTGCATGGTGTTCATGCTGTAGGTAAAATTGGACCTTCATCTTTTTTGGACACCGTGGGAAAAAGAGAGACTGTCCCAGTCTGGTTGCAGCCTATTCTGACTACTCTGCCAATGGAAAGCATCAATTGCCACCTGTATATTAGGAAAAGACAGGATATCTGTTTTTAGATGCAGAGTGCCTTCATGTGAGGCAATCTGGGCAAAGTGGCATAGTGGATAGATTGCTGGCCTGGAGTCAGGGAGATTCATCTTCCTGAGTTCAAATCTGGCATCAAACACATACTAGCTTTGTGACCCTGGGCAAGTCACTTAACCTGGTTTTCCTCAGTTTTTTTTCATCTGTAAAATGAACTGGAGAAGGAAATGGCAAACCACTCCAGTATCTTTGCCAAGAAAACCCCAAAAGGGGACACAAAGAATCGGACACAACTGAAAAATGACTGAACAAGAAGTACCTGTCTTCCCCTAGAGTTTTGGTATATAAGAGGGCCAAGGTCTCCCACTGCATCTTGGACCATTTCTAATTGTCCTGATGGATATCTGGCCCTGGTCCCAGGTGGCTCTGAAGGAGAAAGTGAGGCTGGTGACTTTGCACAGCCCTTCCTAACTCAAATCAAAGTCAATTGTAGGTCATGTCATT
This sequence comes from Trichosurus vulpecula, assembly GCF_011100635.1. Lineage (NCBI taxonomy): Eukaryota > Metazoa > Chordata > Mammalia > Diprotodontia > Phalangeridae > Trichosurus > Trichosurus vulpecula. The sequence goes on along the minus strand of NW_023494525.1, from coordinate 166,214 downwards.
GTCTCCCTAATTTCATGGAGCTCTTCCAGAATGAAGAAGCATAATCTTTGATTAGTCCCAGCTGAATGGGGCCCCATCTGGCCCCTTAAACCCAATTCACTCTGGATCTCACGGATTGGACAATAGGTCCCTGCCAAACACCACTTAATGTTTATTTTTTGAGCCCTCTTGGCTTAGAGTGAATGTAAATAGTAACAGTTTCTCTTTTGGCCTGAAACCCTGAGGGTCTTCACCCAATCAGTTTTTCTTTCCTTCTTTCTTTCTTTCTTTCTTTCTTTCTTTCTTTCTTTCTTTCTTTCTTTCTTTCTTTCTTTCTTTCTTTCTTTCTTTCTTTCTTTCTTTCTTTCTTCCTTCCTTTCTTTCTATTTTTTTTTATTAAATGGGACATCCCTGGACTCACTTCTTAAGGAGGCCTATTCACTGAATTGGCGTTGCCCCACTCCAAGTGAGAACTTGAAAAAACCTTAGATTAAAGGGGTCGAGGTCTCCCACTGCATCCTGGGCTATCTCCAGTTGATCTGATCAATATCTGGCTGCTGGACCAGATGGCTCTGGAGGAGGTGAGGCTGGTGACTTTGCCCAGCCCTCCCCAACTCAAATCAAAGTCAATTGTGAGCCATCTCATCATCTCCCTGATGTCATGGTTCTCCTCAAGAATGAAGGCCAAACTACAACCACAACCACAACTACACACAACCTGTGTATCCTTAATACCTGCACTGTTTGTCACGGATTCCTTTTAACATTCCTTCAGTATAATAAAAATATATGTATTTCCATAGTCCCTCCCTTCTTCCTTCCTTCCTTCTTTTCTTCCTTCCTTCCTTCCTTCCCTTCCTTCTTCTTTCCCTCTCTCTCTGTCTCTCTCTTTCTGTCTCTGTCTCTCTGTGACTCTGTCTCTTTCTATGTCTGTCTGTATCTCTCTCTCTCTGTCTCTCTCTCTCTTTTCCATCAATGTTTGTGAGACAGCCATGTCTACATGGTCTCAGACGATCCCTATTATTATAAGTGCTTATTAAAGTGGTTACTTTTTCTTCAAATTAAGGCTTTATTTGAATGATTTCCAAAACAGCTGGACAATCTAGTAATTAAATTTTATAATATAAGGGAGACTAAAAGTAACCAAAGAAACTGATTGTTAGATTTAATAGTCTACTCACTTCTGCCAGTTTATTCAATTAATAATTCTTATATAGAAAAAAGGACAAATATATGCTTTCAAAGTTATTGGGGATTACTTTGAAGAATAATTTGATTTCCTCAGTCTTCATTTACGGTCAATCAATGACAAAACTAAAATAGCTCCCAAGGCTGACCTTTCAAGAAAAATTAATCTAGATATACTTTTTATCTATCTCTATATCTATACCTTTATCTACACCTATGCCTATATATCTTATTTATATCTGTATCATCCATATCTATATCTATATTGTCTCCATGTAAATCTCTGTATATATCTAATTAGGTAGACAATCCATTTTTACTTATTTGTGTACTTTCATATATTTAAAAAATTAGTTTTTTCAACACTTTCATTTTCTAACATATCACTCCCACTTGCCTTGCCACAAAATTATTTCAGAACAAAGAATAATAATAACAAAAAAAGAAACCATTTAGCAAAACTAATGAATATATATACCAGGCTGATATATTTATTGGGAAAGCTTCTAGTGATTCTCTATTTCATATAACACGAACTTTTGATTTTAAGAATATATTTTTGTCATGTTTAAAAAATCCTTTTGTTTTATTTCTATTTTGTTTTGTTGCATAAAAGAGTGATGTATCTTGTCAAAGATATTTTTTGGCATCAATTGATATAATCAGTTTGAACCAATCTTGAATCCCCTTTATAAATCCATTTTGATCATAATGACTTCTTAGCTATTCTAGTAATCTTCTTAGTAGGACTTTATTTAGTTTTTAAAAATTAAAGATAGTATTGTTCTATACTTTTATTTCCTTAATCTTCCCCAGTTTAAGTAAATAGGTCTATATTTGCCTTATGAAAAGAAATTGTTACAATGATTTATTTTTCATTTTTGGAAAATCATTTGAATAATACATATATTAGCTCTTAAAAATTTAATAGACTTCTTCCATAAATACATTTAGACCAGGGTTTTTCAATAATTAGTAGATATTTTTAGATCTTTAATTTCCTTTTCTGAAATTGGATTATTTAATATCTTTATCAGGATTCTATAGATTTTGGTCCATTATAATAATTTAGATAAACCTTTATTTTACATTATTAGTTTTGATTGAATATAACTACATATAATTGGCTTTGATAATTATTTTTCTTTCTTTTATGATTTCATAATTTTCATTTTCAATTTTGTTCATTTGACTTTCTAACATATTATTTTAATAAAAGTAGCTTACATGTATCAATTTTTGTTGTCTCCTAAAAACAGTATGTTAGCTTTCTTTTGTAATTTTCTAGTCTTTCCCTAGTTAATTTATTCCTCCTGAATCTTCTAAATTTCCTCGTCTTTGCTTATTTTTATTTGTTGTTTTCTAATTTTACATATATATATATTTCTTAATCTATTTTTTTCTCTATTAAAAACACAGGTTCTCAGGAATGTTATTTCTCCATTGAGGACTGCTTTAGCGATATCCCAGAAAATTTGGTATTTTGGCTCATTATTATCATCCCTATTCACATAATTATTGTTGCTGTGATTTGCTCCCCTGACCTGCTCGTTGCTCATGATATACACATCATTTGTGTGTATTCTCTATATTATTTATTGTTTTACTTAATTATGGTCTAGAAAATGTGTATTTATTATTTCAGCTTTTAAAAATATATTCCATTTTTCTATACCATAATACATGGTGTATATATATGTATATATATATATATATATATATTTTGAAGTATCATGTGATAATGAAAATTATATATGTCATTTAATATATACATTCAGAAGATTCCTATATTACAGGTTCCATGGTACTTCAGGTTGGCTCTTTACTTTCACATCTCCTAATTCTTTATATTCTCTTAACTGAATATCTTATTTTATCCTTTAACTTCCCTAAATGTTCTATTTTTATTCTTTATTTTACCCTCCATCTTGTTCTCTACTTTTATTTTAAAAAATAGCATCTAATTATAAATTACTGATTACATTTTTTCTGTCTTGATAGTTCTATTTATTCAATTTTCTTGCATTTGTGTTGTATGGGTGGATTTAGATGTCAAATATTCTATTCATGTCTTTTCCCCCATCCTCAAGAAATCCCTCAAATCCATGTCTTCTATTGAATGTCCGTATGTCTCCCCCCCCAAAAAAAACATGATGATTAACTTCAGGTTTCCAGGATATGATATGACTAATATTTACTGGCATTTCCCCACAGCATGTGATAGGCCCAAGATTCCCCTCTCCCCCTTCTCCAATAACATAGATTGGACCCACATCTCTTTTTTCCTTCATGACAAGAATTAGTTTTCCCTAAAAGGTGACAAAGTAGTACTCAGGAACTAATTATCCTCTGTTTCCCTGACTCTGTTTCTTGTTCACTTAAGGGTATTAAAAAAAAGTGCATCCATTTGAAATCAGGGCTCCTTCAACTTGGTAGATTTCTGAAGACCATAAGAATCACTATACCCTGTCCTGCTGACCAGATAAATTTTTATATGAAGATGAGGGAGCTGGATCCAGAGAAGCTAAGTGTTACTGTATCCTTGTTGCATACTCTTGATGTGTTAGGAAGTATAAGGTGGTTAGGAGGTTTGGTGGGCAGTTAGGTGGTAAAATGGGTAGAATGCTGGGCCTGAAGTTAGCGAGACTCATCAAACTGTGTCACCTATTTTTTCCTTAGATTGATGATAAATGTGCTTCATAACTTCTATGTGCTGGTCCTAATTGTGCCCTTTAGGAAAAAGCAAAATAATATAAACTTCTTTTATATAACTCAGTCCTTCAAAACTTTGAAAATAATAATTTTCTCCCTTCTAAATCATCTCATCTCCATTTTTTTCAACTGATATTCAAATCAAATTTTCTCTTTTCAAGTTCTTAGCTGGTCATTCTCTTCTGAACATTCTCCCAGGTTGTTGTCTATGTCATTTCTAAAAGGTGGTACCCCCTGATCATGGTACTCATGAGTAAACTTGGTTCATCTGATGTGGCCTAATCAAGAGAGGGTATATATCATGGAATTATTACCTCTCTCCTTAGATTCACTATGATTCCCTTAATGTGTCCTTAAAGAATATAATTATATTTTTTTGTTTGTTTTTGTTTCTGATTTGTTTTGGGCTACCAGGATACACCACTGACACATGTGGCTTTGTAGTTATCAAACCCCCAGATCCTTTTTAGACATACTATTGTCTAGCTGTGTTCTCACTACACTTAATTTATGATGTTAATTTTTGCCATCTGGGCATAGAATTTTACATGGATCCTTATTAAAATGCAATATTTTTTATTATCACTTTTCCTAAACCTCCTCTTGTTAACTGTCCAATGACTTGTGAGTGCCTCATTTTGTCTCAACATCAAATTTAAACTAAGAGAGTAATGGCATTGAGTCTTCCTCTTACATAGGTATATTAATTTAAGTCACAGTTTGAACTCTTTTGCTTTTTATGACATACTATTCCATTTCCTATTTAATTTCTTGTGATTATAGAAAAATCTTGTCTTATTTGAATTTCCTTTCCTTCATTTTGTAAGTTTGTTATTATTATTATTGTCACTTACACAATTTGCTATTTGTCACTGGAATTATTCAATTTAATTATTTAATTCCTTAGATTTGGTTGTTTCTGTATATTTTATCTTCAAATCAGTGACTTTGGTTTTCATAGAATTCTTGAGGGATTTTTTTTTTTACATTATTGCTTTTTGTTTCTTTTCCACTTCATTGTTTTTTTATTATTTCAAATATGTTCATCTCTCAGTTTTGTTTGTTTTTTTTTTTTGAGAAAGAGCTTCTCCATTATGGATTATTTTCTTCTAATCTACTATTTTAAAAATCTTCATTCAGAGTCCTGATTTATATTCATTCCTAACTTTTTTTTTGTTTTATTTCTCTTTTGAACCATTCTGGAGTGTCTTCTTAATGTTACATGCTTTCTTAGGAGCCCACAGCATTCCATTTTTCATGCACTATTAATTCACTTTGCTGTTTTTGTTGTTCAGTCATTTCCAAATGTGTCTGATTCTTTGAGACCCATTCAGGTTTTTCTTGGCAAAGGTCTGGGAGTAGCTTGCTGTTTCCTTCTCCAGATCATTTTACAGATGAGGAAACTGAGGTAAGCAGGCTTAAGTGACTTGACCAAGGTCATACATTTAGTAAGTGTCTGAGGCCAGATTTAATCTTAGGTAGATGAATCTTCCTGACCAGACCCAGCATTCTATACACTATGCCATCTAACTGTCATAGTTCATTTTGATATTATAATATTTGTTAGAAAATCTGTATTCTCTCTTAGACCCCTTTGCCTTTAAGAAAGTTATATTTTTCTGCTTGTACACTGAACTTTTATGACTATTATTTATCTTTTGATGCCTTTGGTATTTCTGTTTTCTTGTTAGTTGATTTGATATTCCCTGTCATTTATTTTTCAGCCTCTATTTCTTCGCTGTTAACCATACTCATGGAGGTGGGCTGAAAAACTTCTTCATTTTACTAGGAACGATGTCTACCCCATGCAGTTTAGGCTCTTTCTCATACCCACCCACCCAAAAAAAGCAATGCACTGAATCTTGAGACTAAGGTTCCTTGAAAGAGTCCTCAGGCTTAACATACAGTGCTATGCATATTCACTGCTACAGCAAATGTAGATCAAGGGGAGCTGTATGCAAGAACATCTATATTTACTTGCAAATAGTATTAGGTATGCATGTAAGTATTCAGAAATCTTCAGAAATTATATTTTCTTGTTAACTATAATGAATCACGTATATTTTGCTGGAACTTAAATAAAGATCAACATGACAATGTTTGGCGTGTGTATAGCTTCTTAAATCCTTTGGAATAAACTCCATAGCTGCTCATGGATCTTGATTCATGGACTAGGAACCAGTAAGCTATATTTGCAAGCTGATGAGGACAGAATCAAGTCTTATCTAAATTTCATAACCCCACATAAAAATAACACTATGCATAGTAAGATCTTGTGATCATAATTTAGAGCTTGAAGGGATTTTTGAGGTCATCTTATCCATTCCATTTTATAGTCAAGGAATTGAAGTACAAAGTGTCTAACCTATGGTTACATGAGTTTTGGGATTTGAAACTAGGTCCTTTTGATTCTGTATCCAAGGCTTTTTTCCCCTTTACTATGGTACCTTTTAAGACCTCTTCAAGAAAAAAAAAATAAGACATCCATTTCTAGGTATTTCTCCATCACCTTACTCTGGTTTATAGAAAACTGAATTGTTTAGTTCACTGTATTTTCTGATGATTATTTACCTGGTCTATTTCCTTAATTTGATTTTCTAATATTGTCAGCCAGTATCAAATAGTTTTGATTATTACTGATTTAAAATATCATTTGAGGATTAGAAGTATAATTCTCTTTTCAGCTACTTTGTTTAATGTAATTAATTTGTAAAAATTTTTAGTTCTTCTAAATAAATTTGGTCATCATTTTGTCGAGTTCTATTAAGTATCTCTTCTCCCTTCTCCCTCCCCAACCCCACCATGGGCCTATTGACAAAGCACTAAATCAGCTATTTAGTTTAGGTAATAATCATTTTTATTGGCACAGCCCAGCCATGAGCAATGTCCTTTTCTCTAATTATTTAAGTCATCTTTTATTATTTTAATGTGCTTTATAGTTGTATTCATACAGTTTGTGAATATGTATTGATAGATTGATTCCTAGATGTTTATGTTTTTACTAATATTTTGAATGAAAATAACTTTCTTTTCATTTCTGCCAGTATTCTATTACTATATGAAAATACTGATATTTGTGTATATATTTTGTATCTTGCTACTATAGTAAAAATACAAATTATTTTAGTTTATTTTTGATAGTCTCTGTTCTTAGTTAAGATTGCTTTCCCTATTCCCATCCCTAGCCATATTGTGAAAAGTACATTATCTGATTCTTTTCTATTTTTTATTTACATAACATATCCATTTTTGGCTCTTTTATATGTTTAGTGTAAAATTCTGGTCCAAACAGAATTTGGACTAAAATGCTTTCCAGTATTCCAGGCATCTGTCAAAAAGGAAATCTCCCTTCCACCACCCCAACTAGATCATTGTTGCTAGTTTAGCAAAAAATAAACAATTAATTTTTTTTTCTGTTTCTTTCCTGTCTAGTGGACTGATATAGTTTGAGCAGCTCAGAAAGACTCTATCACACAACATGATAGACACACAATATCAATATCTCTTAGGAAAAAAAATGACTTGGATATAAACTAAGATCTAAAGTCTTTTTTTTAATAAAACTATTTAGATTGGAGGTAGGTGTTGGCAGGGACTCCTGGAAAGCACCTGGGTGTTTTGTCAGTGTCATTAATGAAAACAATAACAACTTAGTTCTACTTCCTCCTGGACTTAAGCTAAATATGATCTGTCCCCCAATATAATCACATAGCACTTTGATGCAATCATTAAACAGTCTTGTAATTTTCTAATGTGTATTGTACTGTATTGAATAAATGTTTCAATTCTCCTATTAGGGAATGTGCCTTTAAAAATAGGGCAATTGCAATTTTAAAATTTGTCTTTGCCCTAGTGCTTAACATACTACATTTTATGTAACATAGAAACAGTATAGCATAGGAAAGAGTGATGGAAAGAATCTAGATGTGAAATACACTAATTGCTAAGCCATAAATATACACACACACACACACACACACACACACACACACATATATATATATATGTATATATAAATATATATATAAATATATATATATATATGTATATGATACAGCAATGTTAGGGAAGCAAAATCAGCTTGTTTTAGATCTATGGCCCATTTATGAGAATGTTAGCACAGCAGTCAAGGCAGCACAGACAAGGTACATGGGCTGAGCTTAGGATAGCAACTTGGGGCATGATATCAAATGAATACAATAGCATTTCTTCCCCAGGCTTTATTATTAATGATTTAAGAAAAGAAAGTAATATATGCAGTGCTGAGGTATGGTGAGAGATTAGCTAACACTGTTCTATGGTCAATAATTGTAGGAGTATTTTCCAGAATCTTGCACCATAAGGAATAGACTGGTTTCTTTTTTTCCTTAAAAAATATTGAAGTTGTCCCTAAGACTTAATTGGTTCAGAGAATTAAGGTTTAGGCGACTGATGCTTCTTCCTAGTTAACTACAAAAAGTACCATAGAGCTCTACCTTGTCACAAAAGCCTGACTGGTAGAACCACAAGGGCAACATGGAGGCTGGCAACCTGAGCTTAACAGAATCAATGGTAAAACCTGTGCTTAGTAGCCTTTTCCTGCTCTGAATGGCCTCATGGCTATATACTGCTCCTTCTATTAACTGCTAAATCAACTACAAATCAGCCTGACCTGGACAGGCCTGGACTTTTACAAGCACCATGTTCTTTTCATCTGTATTTGTGTACTCCTCTCTTCATTTCATCATCTGAGAACAGAGATTAGAGTCATGTGGTGTGTATATCCAAAGTGTATTTTGTGAATCCTCAGGTTCAGCAAACGATTCCATAAATGCTTTGTAATCTGAGTCCCTGCCTTTTGGGGAGCTATTGGACATGGATAAGCATAGGTCAGAGGAAGCAAACAACAATACAAAAATAAGCAAATAAACAAATCTAGAGTTTCCTGAGATGTTATTTATAATCATAAAACTCTTAGAAACTATGGGGTTTACATACCATACCATTTTTGGACTAGGAAAATTAATTCAAGGAAAATATTGGTTACAGTTATGGTCACCGCATCTTCATTAAGAATTAAATCAACTGAAGTTAAAGTTGGAGAAGAATGGGAAATAAAGGTGAGGAGTGAACCTAAAGACACCTGCTTAATTTCTGCTTAATTATGAATAGATAGACACTAAAAAAGTTCATGTTTGTTTTCAGTTTGGAAAATTTTGCAGGCTGCTATCCCAAAGGAGGATGGAGGAGAATGTAGCAGAGAAATTGTGAAATAGGCTTTGGGAAAATGAGTACAGTAAAATCATGCTTCTCTATTTAAAAATAATTTTCTTATTTCTTTTACCTGGTAATATAATTATAGCTGAAAAGAATTTCATTTAACTAAGTAACCTTATTTGCTCATAAATAGGGAGATACTGACATATCAGGAAGAGGTTTTATTTTTTTGTTTTTTGTTTTTTCCCAGACCTCTATAAAGGTCCAACATTTTTCAATCTTAGCATTTTTAAGTTCTTAAGCGGGCTAATCGATCTTTTGTTTGTTCCTGTCAGTTCCACCTCTTATGTGCAGTTTGAACACACAATGTCAATAGGAAAAGTGGAAACCTTTGTTCCAGTGACTAAAAGCTTTGGGAACTTTTGGATATGCTATTCCTGTTGTGTCAAGGATGATTGTCCAAATCTATTTTTAAATTCACTGTCAATGTCACTATCAAAGTGGCCAGACCAATATAGCCATTACAGATGTGAGTCTGCATGGGTCTAAAATAGAATAAGCTATATGGGAAAATCCTAGAATGTCAGTTTGTAAAAAAAAAAAAAGTCTTCCTTAGAGATCATCAACCCAGAGCTTTTTAACCATTTTTGTGTCATGGACCTGACAGTCTAGTAAAAGCCTATGCACCCTTTCTCAGAATAATATTTTGAAGTTCATAAAATAAAATACTGAAGATTTTGAAGGAAACCAATTATGTTTGAAATACAGTTATTTAAAAGTTCATAGAGAATTAGTTTAAAAATGCTTGAGGTCCAGACCCGCAATTTTTAAAGGGGAATGCTGAGGCTTAGACAAAGGAAAGAGATTGCCTAGGTCAGGAGGTTAGTTGTTGAGAGATGGGGCAGGGACTAGAAGTACGATTTTGTTGGCTTATTGAACTACTAGATTAAGATTTTCCTTCTAATAGTGCAAGTCAGAACCTTTACTACAACCCATATTCTCATACAGTTACGCAAGGCCCAGGACCTATACGTAGCAAGTCAGAGGTGGAATTTGAACCTAGATGTTCATAGCTTTAAGACCAGCTCTTTAGCTTTTGTTCAGTCATTTTCAGTTATTTCCAATTCTTCGTGACCTCATTAGGGGATTGTTTTGGCAAAGATACTGGCTTGGTTTGCCATTTCCTTCTCCAATTCCTTTTATAGGTGAGAAAAGTGAGTCAAGCAGGTTTAGTGACTTGCCCAGAGTCACATGGCTAGTAAGTATGGGAGGCCAGATTTGAGGTCAGGAAGATGAGTCTACCTGACTCTAGGCCCAGTGCTCTATCTACCACACCACCCAGCTGCCTTTGTCTGCTACTATACCAGACAATCTCTTTGTGATAAAGCTAGAGGAAAATCTCAGTCTTCTGATTCCCATTCCATCACACTTTCTATTATATGGTCTTGTGTCCCTAAATGGAGTGAAATGAGAAACTATTCACAATAGCCTAACAATGTCAACAGCAACAACAGCTATCATAGCACTAGATCTAGTAGTGATTGAGCTTTTCATCTGTAGTGTTAATCACAGGTAGGTAGCCAATGGTTAGATGCCTGAGACCTGAGCTCAAAGCTGAGCTCAGATACTTGTTAGGTGTGTGACCGTGGGCAAGCGAGTCACTTAACCTTGGTTTGCATCACTTTTCTCATCTGTAAAATGGGGATGATGATAATAGCACCCACCACTCAGGGTTGTTATAAGGATCTGATGACCTAATGATCCAATGTAATTGCACTTATAACAATTGTAATAATAATTGTCAAGCACTTAGCACAGTGCCTGGCACATAGTAAGCACTATATAAATGTTAAGTAATGTTAAAGGAGATAATGTTTGTAAAGGATCTGGCACATAGTAGGTACTTTTGTTATTTTTCAGTAGTTTCAGTCATGTCACTCTTTGTGACCCCATTTGGGTTTTCTTGGCAAAGATACCAGAGTGGTTTTGCCATTTACTTCTCCAGTTCCCTTTTACAGATAAGAAAACTGAGGAAAACAGGATTAAGTTACTTGCCTAGGGTCACACAACTAGTTAGTGACTGAGGCTGGATTTGAACTCAGATCTTCATGACTCCAGGCCCAGTACTCTATCACTGTACCACCTGTCTTAGGAGCTTAATAAATGAATATTTCCTTCCTTACTAATGATATGAGGACATTTCTTGCTTGATAAACCAAAGCCACTTCTCAATGGTAATGATCATTTGAGCTCCTTGGTTTGTTTTCACTTATACAAGTCATAACAGAGACATTTCCCTAACTGAATGAGGGCTGCCTTCTTCATCTATCCCATTTCAAAGACAGTGACTGTTACGGGCTGAGTTAGAGCCAAGCCCTGTCCTCGGACCTCCAGGCCCAGGGGCTTGCTGAGATAAACTCAGGGCTTTGGGATGTGGGTGGAGCCAGGAGGAGGGGTCTCGCCTTTGTTTCCTCCCTAGGGATTCCAGGTCGGACCTGCCTGACCACGTGGAACTTCCGGCTCTCTGGCAGAGCATGTGGAACTTCCGGCTGCCTGACCACGTGGAGTTTCCGGTCTTTGCCTGGACTGCCTGCCCGCAGGGAGCTTTGGGTAGTGCGGGAAGAGAAGGGGAGGAGAGTAGGCGGAGTCAGGGCGGTCCTAGGACCCAGGTGTATTGAGTTTTCACCTGTCCTTCACCCGCGTAACCAAAGAGTGTACCTATGTCACTAAAGGTATAAATGTGCTGCTTGCTGAAATAATAAACGGAGTCATTCACCATCTTTCGGCTCCCGCCCGGTACATTGTCCGCGAGATCAGGTCCTTTGCTTAGGCAGAGGCCTGGGGCTTGGGGGGAACCCCGAGCATAGTTATGAGGCTTCGGAAGCCCGTGACAAGTGACTGTACTCCCATCTGGATGATGGTGGGTTCACCAGGCATGCTTCACTTAATGAAAAGCTGGAAGACTTTCCCATACAGGCACTGAGCAGGAGCCAGAGGGGGTGGGAATGACCCTAAATGAGAATTTTGCACCTGTTTTCCAGCTCTGCAGAAAGAAAGAAAAAAATAGAGACACACCAAATGGCAATCTCTGCTCAAATAATCATAGATCAGGTCAGTCATCAGTGTCTTTCCTTGATTAAGGAACTCCTCTATGTGTAGTCATTTAGAAGACAGTCCTGATTTCCTCTTAGGAACTAAACAATTCTACCTCAATTAAGGTAGTTTTAATAATCTAGGAAGCTTAGATCCCAACATAGCTTTTGGAGAAATTGAAAGCAGGAGGTTTGAGCTCTGCAAGTTTACATGGAACACATTTAACCACTTTGCTCTGCTGCTCATTTGGAGCCCTCAAGAACTTCCTTGGTTTCTTATGGTATTAAAACGCTTCCTTGATACAAGATGCAGTTTAAGAGATAGCAGCCTTCATAGCTCCCAGCCAAGAACAAACAAATGAAACAAAACAAACAAACAAAAAAAAAAAAAACAAACGAATATTCCAATCAAAGAGAGGCCTTTCTTGAGGCTAGTTTCTTTAAACTCTCCAAGATCAGAGTTATCTTGTGTGGCTTGCGATGTGTAGTCTTAGCAGAGTCAATCTTTTCTCTTGGCTGGAGATATTTGTAAGCTCTTCTCTTGTTTATTTTACCAGCAAGTGAATTCCATCCAATTGGATCCAGAAAGTATGGCCTAAGTGTCTGCTTGGTGAAAAGGCTGGCATTTATATAGGACTTTAAGGATTGCGAAGTGCTTTATATATTATCACTAATAACAACCCTCCCAGTCAGATACTATTATTGTCCCCATTTTACAGATGAGGAACTGAGGTCAAGATAAATTAGGTGTCTTGCCCAAGTTGACACAATAGGTTCCTGAGATAGGATTTAAGCTCAGATTTTTTCTTACTCTGGTGGGATACAGGCTCTGTGAACCCTCTTGAACCCCACCTTTAATATTGCCACTTGATCTGAGGCTGTAAGCTTTAACTGCCCAAGTCTGTTACCTCCCATTGTCCACTCCAGATTGAGCCTGGCTACTTCCCACCCTTGATCCTATCAAAGTGCCTATGCCCAAATCTGTTACCTTTAAACTAGCCTAGCCCTCCCTTGTCTGTCATCTCCAGGTAGCCTTCTGTTATTTCTCACTTTTAATCCCATTCCTGGAGTCTGACCTCACCCCAGTCCCCCACCCCCAGTCCCATCAAGATCCTCTCTAAACCCCTCCTCCCATCACCCCAGACTACTTGACCACCCTTGATCCCTCCCACGGTCTTTGGTCTTTCTGTATGTAAGATCTATCTTGCCTCCATGAAGGGGCTCAGATTCAATCCGGCCTGCTTGTCAATACAAGTATCACAAATGCTCATGCTCCTTAACAGTCTACCTGATCTGGCGAATCTTTAATAAACTTTGCTTTTCTTTGGCTGTAGGAAGGCTTGGGTCAAATTCATTAAGACAGGACTCAGCGTGTCGATATTTTGGGGTCTCAAGTATCTCAAACCTCACCAACTCCAAGTACAACAGTACCCTCTATATCACCTAGATGCCAGGAAATTCAAAGACAAAATGAAGAACATCTTATGTCTCAAAAAGCTTACATATTACTTAGGAATATGTATACAGATACATATACATGATTGTTAAAGAGCCTAACGACTGGGAGGATCAGAAAAAAAAGCCCCCATAGCAGGTTTCCTAGGAGATGAGCTACAAAAACAGATGGGAATTCTAAGAGGTGAAATGGAAGAGGGAGTGCATTCCAAGTACTGGGGTCAATTTGTGCAAAGATGCTGAAATGGGAGATAGAATTCAGAGTTCAAGAAACAGCAAGTAGTATGTTTTTGTTTTTTAAGAATGATGTAATAGCAATAGATAGGACTTTCAAATGGTTATTCTTCCCAATTACTGCCAAATTAACATCTTTGATAGCCTAACAGGGGAACTAAATTGAGGGGGTGGAGGTGTTAACCTTGGTTAGGGTATATGTTAAACGTCCAAGTACTTGTTTTCAGACTTAATCTAACTTTGTTGCTTTGCCCATTTTGCCCTGTTCAATTAAAAAAAACCACATTTTGAAGTGCCTACTTTGTGCAAGGTAAATAATTCTACTTATCTAATTCTTATTTTCATATTATCAAGAATCTATAGGGATACAAAAAATATAAAAAGGTAATGCATTTCTTCTTCTATATTAAAAGCTAATTGAATTCATATTTAAGATCTAAGAAATGAAAAAGAGCACAGTTTTCTAATTTGGGTAGCTTTTGCAATACTGGCAGAGAAGTTTAAAATGAGGGGAGCCTAAAATAACCTTGATATTCAATGTGTGTGTGTGTGTGTGTGTGTGTGTGTGTGTGTGTGTTAGGGGATTATATGTGGAAACCTTCCCTAATCTGTAGCATTTGCTGATTTCTGAGGTGAAAATGCTGACACTGAAAATTTAACAATCTGCTGTCATAAACTGGTTCAAGCTGTTTCCAGCTCACTTCTGGGTCCATCCAACATATTAGAAAGCTTTCTCAAGATCTCATGGCAATAAGTGATTGCCAGTGGATTAATAATGTAGGATAGTGCTATAGATAGAGTGGTGGAGTCATACCCATGTCCTTCTATGAAATTTTAGAAACCTCAGGATTTGAATCCTGCTTCAGGCACTAATTAGCTAGGTGATCTTGGGCAAGTCACCTAACTACTTTGGACCTCAGTTTCCACTTGTGTAAAATGATGGGGTTGTAATTGATAACTACTAAGGGTCCTTTCTGCCATAAATCTATGGTTCTATGAAAGCTGAACATTTCTTATCCTTCATTCTTGCTATGTGAGAAGATCTTTTTTTTTTTTTTTTTTACTTTTCTGGTCATTCATCTCTTTCTTGACATTCTTTATATCACTTCTGCATAATTTTTCATCAGCAATGTGTTACTGACACTCACACTCATCATGCAACTCTCCATTGCCCTTTGCTTGACCCTCAGCTTTTAATTATTCAGAGGCTGCAATATTCTGTGACTCTTAGCCATTGTATCCCAGGAAGAATATCGTCTCAAAGTCATCAAGACAGGATTTTCAAAGTTTATATATCTTACAAATATTTTTAATGGCTTCTGGTTTATGTGTCAAGGGCACATTGGCAATGAATTAATAATTACTCTCCTTCAAAGTATATATTGGAATAGTTTGATGTTGGATACAACCAAACTATTATGCATATGACAAGATTTCATCTGGCCTTTTGCATCAAACAACTCATATTTGTCAAAATCAGAAGATAAATGGATAGTACATTTGTTGATGTTTTGCTTCAGAATATGATGGTTTATTCGTTAACAATCTTTCTTATAGTTCTTAGGACAAGGAAAAGGTGCCAAAGGTTTTGATCAGGAGATGGTCTAATCAATCAATCTTTATAAACAATTGGATGAACCTGTAGGATATGGATATTGTTGAAAAAGAGCACACTTGCCATGAAGCTAAATAGTTGAGAAAAAGGAAGCTTATTTAACCACAATATGAAAAGTAAATTCAGCAAAAAAAATATGTTTTTGTTGCATTGAAGCTGATTGTAGCTTCTCTGTACATATATATATTGGCCAAATGGAATATAGATCAGAATATGTTAAACTTGTCACTCCTCCTATGCTGGCCCAAGGCAGAATCTCCTATTAAAATCAAATCTTGATGACATTTTTTTCTACCTTTTTTAAAGGAAAAGCTATCCTAAGTCTATATAGCAGGGGCCTTTGAATATGTCACCCCTGCCATAGTCTACCCCAAGGTATTAAGGTCCTAAAGGTCTTCTAAGGCAGTAATGTCAAACTCAAACAAATATAGATCTGTATGGGCTTGTGTTGACTTATATAGCCATAAATTAACATTACCTATGTTGTATTATATTTTTTGTTAATTTAATTAAATATTTCCCAATTTATTTTAATCAAATTTGGGCCAACTTTCAGAATTTTGTGGGCTGTTTGTTGCCAAGCTATGAACATGACACCTTTGTTCTAGAGAAAGTTTTACCACATATATGGATTTAGAGTTATTATTGAATCAATCTTGGTTAAAGAGAAACCTGACACAGAGAGCACAGGAGAGGAAAACAAAAATAAAACCAGGAAGATAGAAAAAAATAAAACAAACAATGTTATGGATTGCAAAGGAATGATATAATATGGAGAAGAGGGAAGAACAGAAATGGCAGGCTTCTCCTCCCCCATTCAGAAGGATCAAGTCTCAAATCTTAATGATTCATTCCATGTAGTTGAAGATACAAAAATTTTGTACTTCAAAGTGGGCATGCTGATGCAAAGTAATTATAATGAGCGGGAAAAGCACTCAGGATATCAGGACAAAAGCAGGAATTATGACACTTCCATCATGGTCATTAATTCTCATTTTGCATCAGGGTCATCTATAGAAAGGTAAGGGGTCATAGCCCCTTTGCATTCAGCCAAAGATTATCATTCTAGTGCCAAGATCAATATTAAAATACACCCACATTCAGTTTTCCTGCTCTACCAGTCAGGTCCTCCTACTCTGGGAAACCATATCAAGCAGACCTCTAGAGAAACTGAATGGGAATAGAAAGGAATATACCTTTTCTCAGCTATGCATGGCACTTTCACAGAAATGTACCATGTATTAGAGCATAAAAACCTCACAAATAAATACAGAAAAGCATAAATATTATATGCACCCTTTCAGAACATAATACCATAAAAATTATATTCAATTCAGGGCTTTTGAATCATAGATTAAAAATATATTAAAAGTTACATAATTTAATCCTAAAGAATAAGTGTATCAAAGAACAAAGCTTGGAAGTAATCAATAATTTCATTATAGATAATGACAACAATGAATTGACATACCAAAAATTAGTAAGATACAGCCGAAGCAGTACTTATGGGAAAATTTATATTTCTATATGTTTACATTAAAAAATGAGAGAAGGATCAGAACAATGGATTGGGCATGCAACTAAAAAAATCAAGAAAAAGAACAAATTAAAAATCCCTGGTTAAATATTAAAATAAGTCATCAAAATTCAAGGTGAGATTGACAACATTGAAAGTTAAAAAGATAACATTAATAAATAAAAACAGGAGCTGGTTTCATGGAAGAAACACAACAACAACAGAATAGGGAAACCATTGGCTACTTTTTTTTTAAAGAAATAAGAAACCCAAGTTACCAGCATCAGAAATGAAGCAAGTGAATGCACAACAAATGAAGATGAAGTTAAAGCAATTCTTAGGAGCTATTTTATCCAATGATATGCCAATAACCTAAATGACAAAGAAAAAAATGAGTAAGCTATAAATGAGTTCACTATGGAAAAAAAATAAATTCCATGACTAAATGGGTTTGCAATCTATTTCTACCAAACACTTAAAGAAAAAATCAATTCCAGTAGTATGTAAACTGTTTGGAAAAAAAAATAATGAAGGAAAGAGTCCTAACGAATTACTCCTATGACACAAATATGGTTTTGGGATCTAAACCAGGAAGAACAAAAACAGAAAGAAAACTAGAAAAGTTTCCCTAAGTAATATTGATGTAAGAGTTTTAAATGAAATACTAGTAAAGAGATTTCAGCAATAAATCGCAAAGATCATGTATTACGACCAAGTTGGATTCATACCACAAATGCAAGACTATTTAAATATTTAGGAAAATATAAGCATAATTGACCATATCAATAATAAAAATAACAAAAATACATAATTTTATCAACAGAATATGAAAAAGCTTTTGGCAAAATACAAAATTCTTTTTCAAAACACTAGAAAACATCAGAAAAATGGATCTTTTCTTAAAATGATAAATAATATGCATCTAAAACTAAAAGCAAACATTATTTGTAATGGGGATATACTAGAAGCTTTCCCAACCCAAATAATATGAAGGGTGAAGCAAGAATGTCCATTAACACCATTATTATTCAAAAATGTACTAGAAATTCTTGCTATAGCAATAAGAAAAGGAAAAGAAATTGAAGGACTAAGAATAGACAGTGAGGAAACAAAACTATCCCATTTTTTTTTTCAGAAGACATGATAGTAATACTTAAAGAACCTTGGAGAATCAACTCAAAAACTTACCAAAACAATAACAACATTGGTAAAGTTTAAGGATATAAAATAAATCCACACAAATGATCAGCATTTCTATACAGTACCCACACAACCCATCAGGAAGAGATAGAGAAAATGCACTTAAAAGAACTGCAGATAGTATAAAATACTTGAGACACTACCTGCTAAGACACACAAAGGAATTGTAGGAACACAATTACAAAACATTCTTCATGATAAATAAAAATGGATCTAAATAATTGAAGAAATATTAATTGCTCATGGATTGGCTAAGTGAATGTGAGAATAATAACAGTACTAGGTAAATTAATCAAATTACCAAAGAATCACTTTTAGAGTTAGGAAAAAAATAATGACAAAATTAATCTGGAGGATAAAAAGGTCAAGGGAGCTAATTAAAAAAAAACATAAAGGGAAGTAGCTTAAAGGTTCCAGGTCCCAAATTACATTACAAAGTGGAACTCATCAAAATAATTTGGTACTGGATGAAAAAAAATGAATAACTAATCAATGGAATGCAGCAGATACACAATATACTGAAGCAAATGAGCATAGTGGCCTACTGTTAGATAACCCAAACATTCCAGCTATTGGGGCAATAACACACTATTTGACACAAACTGGAAAGCAGTCTGAAAGAAATTTGTCATAGACAAATATCTCATACTGTATGTGAAGATAAGTTCAACTAAACCATTTAGGGAAGCATGGAAGAAATTGCCTATCAGATCCATGCATAAAGGAAGAGTTCATGACCAAATAAAAGATAGAGGTTCAGAAGAGGTAAAATGAAAAATGTTGATTTCATAAAATTAGAAAGTTTTTCACAAAAAACCAAAGTAGCCAAAATTAGAAGAAAAGCAGAAAACTGGGGTAGGGTGGCATGGGAAATTACAACAAATTTCTCAATAAAAAGTCAAACAGTTTCTCACATATTTAGGGAACTGAGCCAAATGGTCATTATAAATGATCAAAATATGTGAAAAAGCAGCTTCAATACTGAGAAATTAAAGTGATTAATAGTCATATAAAAAAATAAATCGCTAATATTTAGAGAAATGCAAATTAAAACAACTTTGAGGAACCACCCCACATGCAACAATTTGGTTAACATGAAAAAAAGAAAATGACAAATATTACAGAGGATATCGGAAAGTAGTATACTAACGACTTCTTGGAGAAGCTGAGAATGGGTCTAAATCATTCTGGAGAGGAATTTGGAGCTTGTGTCAAAGAGCTTTAAGACTGCATAACTTTTGAACCAGCAATACCTCTAGTAGGTTCACACCCTAAGGAGGTCAAAAAAAAAGAAAGAAAAGAAAGAAAAAGGACTCCCTCGTACAAAAGCATTCATAGCAGCTCTTTTTGTGGTAGCAAAGAATTGGATACTGAGGGGCACCTATCAAATGGTGAATGGTTGAACAAGCCACAGTATATGAATGTGATTGTAATACTATTGTTCTGTAAGAAACAATGAAGTAGATGATTTTGTTGAGATCTAGGGGTATTGGGAACCTGAAATTCAAGGGCAAATGATGTGGCTCCTGCTTGGAATGAATTCAACCCAAGACTTCTTTCAGCCAGAGAAAAGGTTATTAGAACATCAGTTGTGGTGGGTGAGATTTAATAATCCAAGCTATTGGCAAGATTTTAAGAATCTGAGCATTTCTGATGCTTGTATTGCCAAGTAGATCAGATTGAATCTGAGTAATTTAGTGTGGAGGAATATGGACCTTATCTATAGAATACTGTGGGAACAAAGAAGGGGTCTAGATGAAAGTAAGGAGTAGCAGTCTAGGGTGGAACCAGGTAAAGACAGTGAAGGCCACAATGAAAGAATTAACTGGGAAGGGCCAGGTGCCCCAGGAGAATGCCAGGGACCTGGGCCACATGGGCTTTTCATTTTTGAGGTCCTGACCCTATCCCCAACAGTTTCAGGAAAATCTCTGAAGCCTTATATGAACTGATACAAAGTGAAGTGAGCAGAATCAGGAAAACAATGTCCACGGTAACTGCAATATTGTAAAAAATAAGCAACTATGAAAAACTATGAAAAACTGACCAATACAATGATCCACCACGATTCCAAAGGACTCATGGGGAAAAATGCTATTGACCTCTCATGAGAAAACTGATGGACTCAGAGTATAAATTGGTTGGGGTTGGAATTGCTGATGTAAAAATATGCTTTGGATGAGGCTGGAGGGAAGCAGAGACTTTGCTACTGAAAATAAAAATAAAATTTAAAAAAAGATCAATGTGATAGATCTTTGGACAGTATTGACAGAAAATGGTATGCATGTTTCTTAACTGTATATGGAGCCTTTGCAAAAATTGCTCACTTATAAAGGCAGCTAGGTGGCCACAGTGGATAGAGTAATGGCCCTGGAGTCAGAAAGACCTAAGTTCAAATCTGGCTTCAGATACTTACTAGCTGTGTCTTGCTAGGCAAGTCACTTAACCCTGATTGCCTCCAAAACAATAAAAAAAATTAAACATTGATCACTTACCATGCCATAAAGTCTCACAAAAATGAAGACAGATATATTAAACATGTTCACTGATGACAGTGCAATACAATTTTATTTTAAAAATTACTGTTGAAAAAAGATTAAAATTAATTGATGCTAAACAACTTAATCCTGAAGAAGGTGTAGATCAAAAAAAAGTCACAGAAACAATAAATAATTTCTTTCAAAATAATGACAACAATGAGGTGACATACCAGATTTTGTTTGTATTGCTAAACACTTTCATTAACAAAAGAAATTAGACAGCAAGGAATTGGGCATGCAACTAAAAATCAAACAAAAAAACTTGATAACTAACACATCAAAAATCTTAAAGATCAAAATAAAAATTAAGAAAATCAAGGAAGTTTTTAATAAAATTGGAATAAAAATTCTTGAATTAATTTTTAAAAACTAATAAGTATTTTTCTGGGAAAACAACAAAATAGGTCATTAGCTAATTTCATTTTTTAAAGAGACAAAATACTAGCATCAAAGATGTAAAAGGAGAGCTCTCAATAAATTACAAAGAAATAAAAGAAATTATTAGAGAATAATTTACCAAACTATATGCCAGTAAACTAAAACTTAAATGATATGGATAAATATTTACAAAATTTTACATTTCCCAGATTCACAGAAAAAGAGATAGAGAGGTTAAATAAACCACTTTCAGAAAAAAAAAAGAAATTAAAGGAATCCAGGAGTGACTTCCTGGAGATGATATGGCCAGTTAGCCACCAATAAAGAGACAGAATCTAGATATCCTAGTACCAAGGCCAGCATTCCCCTCATTATACCACATTGCCTCTCATACTGACTCTGAGATGCCAACAAGATTTTGTATAGCTGGCAGTTAGAAATGCAGTAAGAGGGAATCATTTGTCTCCAAAATTGTCTGGCATGAAAGAAAGTCTGAACCAGCTGATAGAAGCACCTGGACTTATTTCTCATTCCATGTATTCACCATGAAATCTTCAGTTGCAATTTTCATTCCCATTTATGCTCTCATAATAAAGAGAGTTAATCCTTCTTGATAAATATTAGGTTCAGAGACAGAGAATTAAAGATTTAAATAAGACCTTGGAGAATATCTGGTCCAATCCTCTCATTTTACCCAAGAAAAAGTCAGAGATACAAAGAGGTCATGATTTGCACACAACTAGTCAGTGACACAGTAAAGACTAAAATCCAGGTCTCCTGAATCCTAGTTCCACCCTGTTTCCTCTACAGACAATTTTCTCCACTAATATGGTTTTCTTTTTTGTTTTAATTTTTATTTGTTTAATTTTTTAAATTTATGGAATAAAACAAGCATTTCCATAACATTGCCAACACATTTTTAAGAACCCACTTGAGTGTGTAAATCACTGTGCTTGAGCACCAGAGGGATAAAGGCCAAACAATACAAATCAATATCACCAATGCTCATGCCACATGAGCTATTTTTCCCAAAGCAGGATGACATATGGATAAGCTAACTATACAGATTTCAGTCCGTCTAAGATATGTCTGCATGCTCTTGGTCAAGTACAGGGTTGGCTATAAAATAAGTTATAGACAAGGCTTAGAAATGAGTGTATCAATAAGTTTGATGAGGATCAGTCTATCTTTGGAGAAGAAGGGAAGGCCATGGTCCCAGTACATATGCCCCTTCCACAGATCAAGCTGGTAAACCTCTAAAGAGTTCTGAAGTCAAAGTCAGAAATCCACCAAGGTAACAGATCCAATGAAGAAAATAAGAAAACAATACAACTCAGAAGACATAGGACCAAATTCAGGGAGCAGCCCTTAGAGCAAAATCAGGAAAAGACAGCAGAAGGGGAAACATGAGTGGGGGTGTCTGATGATTTCAATCATGGAAAGAGTTAAGAGGAGGTAGCATCATTCCCTACCCAGAGTACTAAGCATGTTCATTCTTCACTCAGCTGAAAGCAATAGTTTTGAGTTACTACAAGATCATAGTAAGACTTTCTAGAACAAAGAAAGTTTGCAGATAACTTAAAGTCTTTCATGACCCAACATATCTCCTTGATATTAATACCATTTTCTATCACAAATTCTTCCACTGTTAATAAACATCACTGGAAAACACATTTATACAGTTATTTTTCCAAATGGGGACTCCAAGGATTCCTTTTTCAAGGATAGAATCATGAACATTTAGACCCTACAAATCATTTAGTACCATCTCCTACTTGATACGTGAATCTCTTTTACAAATTAGGCTACAAGGAGAGATCCAATCAAGCACCAATTCAATCATCCATCAACCAGCAAAATGCTATAAAGAGCCCATCATGGACCAGGCAGTGTCCTCGAATATTGCAGGGTTGTTTGAGGAATTCACATGAGATAACATATGGAAAGTGTTTTACAAACCTGAAAGTCCTACATAAATGCTAATTGTTGTAATTTATCATTATTATATTTATTATTATTATTTTCACACATGGAAGGTAGCTCTTTATTTATTATAATTTCTTTCTCATATGGTGTAGGGGTCCATACTATCTATAGAGAATTCATCTTTGAGATATTCCTCTGATGGCTACATTTTTTTTCATGAGAATAAGGAAAATTTGGGTGAGTATTCAAATTGTTTAATTTCTTGCTTGATCAGAGATCATTGAACAAGGTCATCTCAGTTACATATTTAAAAGGATCTTGACTTACCTAAGGGACACTTTTTTTGGAGAAGTTCCTTTGAAATAATGATTTGCTCCCCCAATTATTTATTTTGTTTGTTTTTAGTGAACAAATGATAAGCACGATGGGTTCTACTATTGTCTACATCATTCAAGCAATTGTTACATTCAATTCAATCTGACCCTTCAAGTATTTACTAACTTCTTACTATATGCTAACCTAAAGTGCATTAGTAGATAGAGAGCTGGTCTTAAAAAGCAGGAGGACTTGGGTTCAGTGTCAAATTCAAATAGAAATGGAGCCACTGATCCCTACATGACAATCCTCCTGGTCTATACATTAACTTAGTCTTTAAGGATTATTATCTGTTTTATTGTATTTTTATTTATTTGGTTAAATATTTCCCTATTACATTTTCAATCTGTTTCAGGTTGCACTTGGTAGTGTTGTGGGGCCCATGAGGCCTCTGGGTCATGTGTTTGATAGCGCTACTCTAGGCCACCGTCTATGGCTGTAAGTTGCCAATTTGAATTAATAGAATACATTTCCTCAAAAACTAAGTGTTTCAGTGGATAGGACGTAGGGCTTGGAGTCAGGAAGACTCATCTTCAAATCTGGCCCCAGACCCTAGCTATGTGACCCCTGGGCAAGTCACTTGACCTTGTATGCCTCAGTTTCCTCATCTGTTAAATCAACTGGAGAAGGAAATGGAAAGCCACTTCAGTATCTCTGCCAAGAAAACTCCAAATTGGGTCATGAAGAATCAGACACAAATAAAAAATGATTGAATTTCCTCAAATGAGAGTTTTCTATACATGAAATTACAGGTCCAGTTCCCTAGGCATCAAAGTGGTACAGTGATAGAACGCTGGACCAGGAGTCAGGAAGACTTGAGTTCAAATCTTGGTTCAGACACTTATTACCTGTGTCATCCTGGGCAAGTAATTTAACCTCTGCCTCAGTATGTTCTTCTGTAAAGTGGGTATAATAATAGTGGCTATTTGCCAGAGTTGTTGTGAAGATCAAATGAGATAGTGTATATAAAACACTTTGCTTAAAATCCTGTATGTTGTTGTTCAGTCATTTCAATCATATCTGATTTTTTGTGACCCCATTTAGGGCTTTCTTAGCAGAGATACTGGAGTGGTTTACCATTTCCTTCTCCACCTCATTTTACAGATGAAGAAATTGAAGTGGACAGAATTAAGTGACTTTCCCTGGGACACAGAGCTAGTAAGTATTTGAACTCAGATTTGAACTCATGATACAATTTTTAAGAAATGCAAGTATTATCTTTCCATGTTTTTTGCTTATCTTTCTTGCCTTTTCCTTTCTTTTAAATTTGAGTTCTGCACCCAGGATGGAAGGGGCACTGTCTCAGCCTTCTTGTGTCAAGAGTTGCAGGCCATGGCTATTTACCTGTTCTTGCACTGATGTTGCCCTGAGGCCCACGGGGGACCTTGGTGTCTGGTGTTGCACTGAGTGGGTGAGGTGGGGGGGGTTACTGGCACTGCTGGAGGCTGTAGAGGTCTAGCAGCATACCTGGTGTTGAGCTGAGGTCCTAGTGGTGGTGTCTGGTGTGAGCTAAGGCCAGTGGGGTGTTTCTGCATTTCCCTGGGGCTACAGTGAAGCTCTTGGAGGTCTGGCTGCCTGTTTGCAAGGGTTATGCTGAAGCACATTGCAGGTTCCTGGTACTGGTGACTGCCTTTTTGCTTAGACACCCATAGGGTTGGCGTTTACCTATTTGCCTGGGGCTACACTGAAGCACATGGAGGTCCAGCGGAGGTTACCTATTTGCTACCCTGAAGGGGCTACACTAAAGTACAGTAGATTCTGCTCCAGCCCCTTACCTTTAGTTTGTGTGTGTCCCTCTGCTTCAAGTGTGTTTCTTGTAAACAACATCTTGTAGGATTTTGGTTTTTGTTCCACTCTACTATCCACTTCCATTTTATGGGAGAGTTCATCCCATTCAGTTATGATTACTTCCCTCTACCCTAGGTTTCTTCCTGTTTGTCCTCTCTCTCCTTTCACCTTTTCCCTCCTTGACAGTTTTGCTGTTGTTTACCACCTCCCTGCTTGTTCTCTCTTCCGTCAGTCCTCCTACCCCCTTTACTTAATCTCCTCCCTTCTTAATTTCCTGTCAGGTAAGATAGATTTCTATATTCAACTGATTGGGCATATTGTTCCCTCTTTGAGCCAATACTTATGAGAGTAAGGTTCAAGTGATGCCCATCACCCTCCCTCCCATCTTTTCCTGTACGGTAATAGTTTGGCTTTTTTTGATCTTCATGTGAAACAATTTACCCCATTCTTCCTCTCCCTTCCTTTTGAACCAACTGTACTTCTCTTTCTCATCTGTTATGTTCTATGTCATTCCCTCAAATTTACTTTATGCTTGTACCTTCGGTCTATCTATATTTGTGGTATATATATTTTTAAGAATTACAAGTATCATCTTCCCATGTAGGGATGTAAACAATTTAGCTGAATCCCTTATGTTTTCTTTTCTCTTTTCCCCTTTTTAGGTTTCTCTTGGGTCTTGATACTGGAGATCAAATTTTTTGTTCAATTCTGATCTTCTCCTTATGGAAGCTTGCAACCCTTCTATATCCTTGAATGATTTTTCTCCCCTTAAATTATCATGCTTATTTTGCCAGGTAAGTGATTCTTGGTTGTAGTCTTAGCTTTTTTGACTCCTGGCATATCATGTTCCATGACCTCTAGTCCTTTAAAGTTGCAGCTGCCATGTCTTGTGCAATCCTGGTTGTGACTTCCTGATATTTGAATTGTTTCTTTCTGGCCACTTGTAGTTTTTTCTTTGATTTGTTTTGTTTTGTTTTGTTTTCCCCTGGCCTGACAGTCTGTACTTTGGCTACAATGTTCCTTGGAGTTTTTATTTTGGGATCTTTTTCCTGAGGTGATCATTGGATCCTTTCATTGCCTACTTTGTCCTCTGGTCCAGGACATCAGAGCAGTTTTCTTTGATAATTTCTTGAAAGATGCTGACCAGGTCCTCCTTTTGATTATTGCTTTCAGGTAGTCCAATGATTCTGACATTGTCTCTCCTGGATCTATTTTCCAGTTCAGTTGTTTTTCCAAAGTGGTGTTTTACATTTCTGTCTATTTTTTCATTATTTTGAATTTGTTTGATTGATTCTTTATGTTTCATAGAGTCATTAGCTTCAACTTGCCCAGTTCTAAATTTTAAGTACTGGTTTTCCTCAGTTACTTTTTGTACTTTCTTTTTCCATTTGGCTAATTCTACTTTTTAAGCAGTTATTTTCTTTTTCTAAGCTGTTGATTCTTTTTTCATAATTCTCTTGAATCACTATAATTTCTTTTCCTATTTTTTCTTTTACCTCTCTTATTTGACTTTTAAGATCCTTTTAAAGCTCTTGAGTTCTTTCTGGACTTGAGACCGCTTCCCATTTTCCTTTGAGGTTTGCCCATTGCTGTTTTGACATTGTTGTCCTCTTCTGAGTTTGTGTCTTGATCTTCTCAACTACCAAAATAACTTTCTATGGTCAGATTCTTTTGTTGTTGTTGTTTGCTCATTTTTTGGCCTTTTCCTTGCTTTTAAATTTGATCTCTGTTCCTAGGGTGGAAGTGAAAGTGTCTCAGGCTTCTTTTTCATGGGGCTGCAGGCCTTAGCTATTTATCTGGTCCTGCACTGATATTGCCCTGAAACCCACAAGAGTCCTTTATGTCTGGTGCTGGGCTGAGAGTATAGAGTAGAGAGTGGCTGGTGCTGCTGGAGGCCATAGGGGTCTGGCACCATACCCAGTGCTAAGCTGGGGTCCCAATGGTGGTGTCTTGTGTGCGTTGAGGCCAGTGGAATATTTCTGTGTTTCCACAGGGTGTCACTGAAGCTCACATAGGTCTGGCCCTTGAAGGTTGCCTGTTTGTCCAGGGCTATGTTGAACCAGGTGGTAGTTCTCCAAGCTGGAGTCTGCCCATTCCTCTCACTCTGCTGAGGCACATGAAGGGTCCTGGTGTTGGCATTTGCCTGCTCCTCCACATTGGGGCTCAGGATCTCTGATTTGCTAAGGTGGGGCTTGTTATTATCTTGATGTGATCCTTCTAGTCCTGGATTTCATTCCCCTTTTACCCAAGTAAGACAGACCTTTTTTTGCCAGTCTTCCAAGTTTCTTTCAGTCTATCTTTTTGTTGGTTCTGCTGTTCCAAGATTTGTCTTGGGGAACTATGTTATGGTTGTTTCAAGGTGAATATGGAAAAGTTACAGCAATTTACTGCTTACTCCACCATCTTGGCTTCCAGAAGTTCCTTGTCATGTTTCTTGTTTGTTTTGTTCTGTTTTTTTTTTTTGCTTTTTGTTTTCTTACATCACCCCCTTATCATTTTTATAGCATAATAGTACTCCATCACAATCATATGCCTCGACTTGTTCAGCCATTGCCCAGTTGCTGAGCATCTCTTTAATTTCAAATCTTTGCCACCACAAAAAAGAGTGACTATAAATATTTTCTTGTACACATAGGCCCTTTTTAAACTTTTTCTTTGATCTATTTGGGGTACAGAACTAGGAGTGGAAATGTTGCATCAGACAGCATACATAGCTATATAGCCTTTGGTTGTAGTTCCCCATTGTTCTCCAGAATGGTTGTACCAGTTCTTAACCCCACCAATGCCTTATTAGTTTATTAGGACCTATTTTCCCTCATCCCCTCCAGCATTTGTTTTTTCCAATAGGTTTGAGGTGGTGCCTTTGCATTGTTTTCATTTACATTTCTCCAATGAACAGTGATTTAGAACTTTTAAAAAATATATGATTAAAGATAGCTTTGGTTTCTTCTTCCTAAAACTGCCTCTTCACCTCTGACCTTTTGTCAATTGAGGAATGGCTGTTATTTTTATAAATTTTAATCAGTTCCTTATATATTTGAAAAATGAGACTTTTATCAAAGAAATTTGCTGCATTTTTATATTACTTCATTGTCCATGGTACTTTTTAGACAAATGTATTTTTCCTAATTATCTCTTTTAATTAGGTCCATTT
Organism: Trichosurus vulpecula; assembly: GCF_011100635.1. Lineage (NCBI taxonomy): Eukaryota > Metazoa > Chordata > Mammalia > Diprotodontia > Phalangeridae > Trichosurus > Trichosurus vulpecula. The sequence goes on along the minus strand of NW_023494525.1, from coordinate 137,869 downwards.
TCTCTTTTGCTTTGTTTGAGATAACGATTGCTACCCCTGACTTTTTTGCTTCTGCTGAAGAATAATAGATTCTGCTCCAGTACTTTATTTAAACTCTGTGTGTGTCTTTCTGTTTCAAGTGTGTCCCTTAAAAACACCATATTTTTGGATTATGGATTCTAATTCATTCTGCTTCCAGCCTTCATTTTATGGGTGAGCTCATCCAATCCACATTCATAGTTACGATTATTAAATGTACATTTCCCTTCATCCTATTTTCTTCTGTTTATCATTCTCTCTCTTTTTATCCTGTCACTCCTCAAAAGTCTGTTTTGCTTTTGAACACAGCTTGCCACTTTATAATTCTTCCTTCTCATGTGTTTTATTCCCTTCCCCTCCAGTTTCCCTATGGGAAAAGATAGATTTATATACCAAAAAGTGTGTGTGTGTATGTGTGTGTGTGTGTGTGTGCCTGTATGGGTCTGTGTAGAGATAGATAGATAGATAGAAAGTCTTCCATCTTTGAACCATTTCTAATGAGAGAGAGTTCAAGCATTTCCCAATACCCTGATTTATTTTCCCCTCCTATATAAAAGCTTTCTTCCTTGTGCTCCTCTTTTATGTGAGAAAAATTTCCCCATTGTACATCCTCTTTCTCATGGTAAATCCCCCTTTCTCACCCTTTCAGTTTTTTTTTTCTTTTTTTGGAGATTATTCCAATATAATTGAATCACACTCATGCCTTCTGTCTATGGAGATTCCTAACTGCCCTAATAATGATGATGTTCTTAGGAATTACCTACATCTTCTTCTCACATAGGTATCTAATCAGTTTAAATTTATTGAGTCCTTTAGGATTACACTTTCATGTTCATTTTTTTATGCTTTTCTTGAATCTCTTGTTTGGATGTCACTTTTTTTTCCAGTTCTTTTTATCAGAATTCTTGAAATTCTCTGTTTCATTAAATATCCATTTTTCTCCTGAAGGACTGAATTTTTTGCTGGATATGTTATTCTTGGTTTTAATCCTAGCTCCCTTAATTTTTTAAAAATATCATATTCCAAGTCCTCTCCTCCTCTAACATGGAAAGTGATAAATCTCATGTGATCTTGACTGTGAATTAATGATATCTGAATTGATTCTTTCTGGCTGGTTTTAGTATTTCCTCGTCCTGAGAGCACTAGAGTTTGGCTATAATATTCCCTGAGTTTTCATTTTGAGATCTCTTTCAAAAGATGCTCAGTGAATTCTCCCCATTTCTAGTTTACTCTTTGGATCTAAGACATTAAATCAGCCTTCCTTTCCTTCCTTTACATGATGTCCATTTTCTCTCTTCCTCTCTGTCTCTCTCTCACATCATAGATTTCAGTAGTCTAATAATTCTTAAATTATGTCTCTTCTATTTATTTTTCAGATTAGTTGTTTTTTTATGAGATATTTCACATTTTCATTTTTTTTCATTTTTTTAACTTTGTTTCATTGTTTCTTGATGTCTCACGGAGTCAGTTTCTAATAGTCCAATTCTAATTTTTAAGGAATTATTTTCTTCAGTGGGCTTTTGCTACCTCTTTTTTCCATTTGTCTAATTCTGTTTCTTGAGGAGTTCTTTTCTTCTGTGAATTTTTGTGCCTCTTTTATACCAGTAAGTCAATTCCATTTTTTAAAATTTTCTTTTGCCTCTTTTTACCTAACTTTTAATTTTCTTTTCCTAATTTTCTTGTATCATTCTCATTTCTTTTCCCAATTTTTCATTCATCACTGTTTTCCCTTCCTTTAAATCTTTCAGAAATTCCTGCTTGGCTTTGGTCTGATTAGCATTTTTCTCTCAGGCATTACTTATAATTGTTTCCACATTTTTTGTTCTACATTTTTTGTGTTGGTCTTCCCTTCCACCATAGTAGCTTTTATGGGAAAGTTTTTTTTTTTCTCTTGTTTGCTCGTTTTCTTAGACTATTTCTTGACTCTGAACTTTATGTTATGTTGGGCTTGCCTCACCTGGTGGTGGGGAGGTACTGTCCCAAATTTTAGGATTTTTTAGTGCTGCTCTTTTCAGAGGTAGTTGAGGGGGTCTGCAAGTTTTTGGATTTTCTAAGGTGGTGTGATCCAAGAAGAGGTGTGGTCTCCTTGTTTGTGCTCTGGTCTTTATCCAGGAAGAGGCCTGCTTTCCTGCAGTCATAAGTGATAGTTCTCCTCTTGGACGTTGTTACCAGAACGCCTGTGTGCACAAATGCTTGTGCTTCTTTTTGCCTAGTAATTGTGAATAGGTCCCTGCCTCTCTTGTGACCAACCACAATTACTTCTCTCTGAGTAACTGGAACTACAACACAGAATGGAGTATGAACAATATTGTTGCCTGCACATGCCAGCTCTGCCCAGTGCTAGGGGAGGGTCCCTTGTAATCTCTTTCTGACCAGTTGTCTGACTACCTTATTAATCCTGGGCTGAGAACTCCCAAAGCTTATGCTACTGCTGCCACTGTCAAGGATGCCTTGAATTGCTCCAGGTGGGTCCTTACCCAGGTGTCAAAGACCTCACCTGATGACCTTCTACTTTGTCTTAGGCTGCAAAATTATTTTACTCTGACCGTTTGTTAGCTCCACTATGATAAAATTTAATGTGATGAGTTATTTTAAAGCTGTTTGGAGAAGAATGTTAAGACAGTTCACCATTGTTGCTGCCTTTACTCTACCATCTTGGCTCCACCCACCCCTATCTCTTAAATTCTTTTTTTAATAGTTATTTTTTTATTTTTAGTTTACAACACTCAGTTCCACAGGTTTTTAAGTTCCAAATTTTCTTCCCCTCCCTCTCCTCTCCCCTCCCTGCAAGAGAGCATGGAATCCAATATATGTTCTACATATACCTTCACATTAAACATCTTTACACAATAGTCAAGTCATAAAGAAGAACCAAGATCAATGGAGTGAGAAAGAAGAAACAAAACCAAAATATATATATATATATATATATATAGAAAAAAAGAGAGAGAGCAGATAGTTTCATCAATCTTCATTCAGACTCCACAGTTCTTTGTCTGGATGTAGATAGTGCTTTCAATCAGGAGATCCTTTTGGGCTGTCTTTGAACCTTCTATTGCTAAGAAGAGCCAAAGTCTATCAAAATCAGTCATCACAGAATCAATATGTCTGTGGTTGTGTACAATGTTCTCCTGGTTCTGCTCCCCTCACTCAGCATCATATCATGTAGTTCTTTCCAAGTAATTATGAATTCTGTATCTTTCCCATTTCTTATAGCACAAAATATTATATTACATATGATATTATATTATATATCATATACCACAACTTGTTTAGCCATTCGTCAATTGATGTGGATCCCCTTGATTTCCAATTCTTTGCTACCACAAAAAGAACTACTATAAATATTTTTTTTGTAAATACGGGTCCCTTTCCCCTTGTGTGATCTCTTTGGATGCACCCCTAGAAGTGGTATTGTTGGGTCAAAGGGTATGAACATTTTTATAGCTGTTTGGGCATAGTTCTAAATTGCTCTCCAGAATGGCTGAATCTGTTCACAACTCCATCAACAATGTAACAATGTTGCAATTTTCCCCACATCCTCTCCATCATTTACAATTTTCCTGTTTTGTCGTGTTAGCCAATCTGACAGGAGAGATGCTGTATCTAAGAGTTGTTTTGATCTGCATTTTTCTGATCAATATTGATTTATAGCATTTTTTCATATGCCTATAGATACCTTTAACTTCTTCCTCTGAAAACTGCCTGTTCGTATCCTTTGACCATTTATCAATTGGGAAATGACTGTATATTTTAGAGATGAGACCTTTAGCAGAGACACTAGTAGTAAAGATTTGCTCCCAATTTTCTGCTTCCCTCCTTATCTTGGTTGCATTGGCTTTGTTTATACCAACACTTTTTAATTTAGCATAATCAAAACTGTCCATTTTGCATTTTGGGATGCTCTCTGTCTCTTGTTGGGTCATGAATTCTTCCCCTTCCCATAAATCTGATAGGTAAACTACTCCTTGCTCTCCCAAATTGCTTCTAGTATCAGCCTTTATGCCTAAATCATGAACCCATTTTGACTTTATTTTGGTGTATGGTGTAAGATATTGGTCCATGCCCAGTTTCTGCCCCACCATTTTCCAATTTCCCAGCAGTTTTTGTGAAATAGTGAATTCTTAGCCCAGAACCTGGATTCTTTGGGTGTATCAAAGAGTAAATTGCTATTGTCATTGACTACTGCAACATGTGTACCTAACATATTCCACTGATCCATGACTCTGTTTCTAAGCCAGTACGATGTAGTTTTGGTGACTGCTTCTTTATAGTACAGTTTAATATCTGGTATGGCTAGGCCACCTTCCCTAGCATTTCTTTTCATTAATTTCCTAAATGTTCTAGAACTATTGTTCTTCCAGATGAATTTTGTTATTATTTTATCCAGCTCTGTAAAATATTTTTTGTTAGTTTGATTGGTATGCCACTGAACAAGTAAATTAATTTGGGTAAAATTGTCATTTTTATTATATTAGCTTGGTCTAACCACGAGCAACTGATAATTTTTATTTGTTTAGATCTGACTTTATCTGTGTGAAAAGAGTTTTGCAGTTGTGTTCATATAGGCCCTGGGTTTGTCTTGGCATATAGACTCCCAAATATTTCAGTGTCTACAGTAACTTTAAATGGAATTTCTCTATTTCTTGCTGTTGGTCTTTGTGGGTTTATTTTGTACCCTGCAACTCTGCTAAAGATTTTTTTTATTATTTCAAGTAGTTTTTTTTTACTTGATTCCTTAGGATTCTCTAAGTAAATCATCATATCATCTGCAAAGAGTGTTAACATAGTTTCTTTGCCTATTCTATTTCCTTCAATTTCTTTTTTTTCTTTTCATGTTGCTACAGCTAATATTTCTACTACCAAATTGAATGATAGGGGTGATAATGGACATCCTTGTTTCACCCCTGATCTTACTGGGAATGGATCTAGATTATCCCCATTACATATAATGCTTGCCGATGGTTTTAGGTAGATGCTGCTTATAATTTTAAGGAAGACTCCATTCATTCCTATGCTTTCCAGTGTTTTTAATAGGAATGGGTGTTATATTTTGTCAAAGGCTTTTTCTGTATCTATTGAAATGATCATATGGTTTCTGCTAGTTTTGTTGTTCATATGATTAATTATCCTGGTAGATTTCCTAATACTGAACAAGCCTTGCATTACTGGAATAAATCATACCTGGTCATAGTGAATTATTCTCCTGATAAGTTGCTACAGTCTTTTTGCTAATATCTTATTTAAAATTTTTGCATCAATATTTATTACAGCAATTGGTCTATAGTTTCCTTTCTCTGTTCTGACTCTTTCTGGTTTGGGTATTAGTACCATACTTGTGTCATAAAAAGAATTTGGTAGCACTCCACCTATTTTCCCAAATAGTCTATAAAGTATAGGAATTAATTGTTCTTTAAATGTTTGATAAAATTCACATTTAAAACCACCTGGCCCTGCAGATTTTTTCCTAGGGAATTCTTTGATGGCTTGCACAATTTCTTTTTTCTGAGAAGGCATTATTTAGGTATTATACTTCCTCTTCTGTTAACCTGGGCAATTTATATTCTTGTAAATATTCATCCACATCCCTAAGGTTGTCAAATTTATGGGCATACAATTGGGCAAAATGATACCTAATTATTGTTTTAATTTCCTTTTCTTTGGAGGTGAATTCTCCCTTTTCATTTTTGATATTGGTAATTTGGTTTTCTTCTTGCTTTTTTTTTAAAAAATCAAATTAGCCAAAGGTTTATCCTTTTTATTGTTTTTTTCATAAAGCTCTTGGTTTTATTTATTAGTCCAAAAGTTTTCCTGATTTTGATTTTATTAATCTTTCCTCTGGTTTTCTGTATTTCTAATTTGATATTTAATTGGGGATTTGCAATTTTTTTCTTTTTCTAGCTTTTTCAGTTGCATTCTCAACTCATTGATCTCCTTTTTCTTTTTCTTTTTTTAACATTAGTACCTTGGGGAGTTTTATTCATTTATAGAATATTATATGAAAGGAAACTGATTTAATCAATAATTTCAAGGAACAAGACAAAGAAGATAAAGCATATTATTAGTTATGTCCCTATTGAAGCTGCACCAATATATTATATTATCCTTTTTTCTTTAAATGGCATTTCTCATGTATTCCAAAAGAAAACCAGAATAAAAGACTATTGAACCTGATGTTACAAATTCAAATTATTTCTTTTCCTTTTTTTGTGAATCACATGAAGCTTCAATTCTTAACTAAAGGAAAAGAAAGGAAAATAATGTTTCCCATTGAAATTGAATTTTTATAGAATAACACCTTCTCTATTTTTCTGGACATTTTACATAGATTTCTGACATGCCTGTAATATAAAGTGACCAGAGTGTAAAGTAATATATGATGTTACATACATAAGTTAACATATGACAACAATCTATGATATTCCTCTCAGAGTAGGAACTGACCAAATTTGTGTTCAGTAAAATGAGCACAATGAAAAGTTCCTGAAAGTTTGAGGAAAAAATATTTTAGAAATTATGTATCAGAGTTAAATATGTTAATTTCAATAAATGATTGTATACACATACATATACAAATTTGTTTTCCAGAAATACACAATACCACCATGGTGTTCTCTTAGTTTTCTGTGAATGATGAAGAAAAATCTACTCAGGTATTTGGCATTTGCCTTCAGGCATGCATTTCTCCAGGATTCATAATAGAAGCATCATGAATAGATATGTAGAAATGACCAGAAGGTTGAGATGTAAAATCTCTCCACTCCCATTGATTAATACCTTAATCAACCAAGATATGTAGAAATGACCAGAAGTTTGAGATTTAAAATCTCTCCACCCCCATTGATTAATACCTAAATCAACCAAAATTTTATCACTCATCTCCCAATCTTCAAGAGGGCAGATTGTAACCTAGTTTTGCTTGCCTATCCTCTCTGACTCTGAACATACATTTCTTTTCCTAAGTTAGCTATAAGGGTAACCTCAATATATTAGGGACTTTACTTGAGTTTTCCTTTCTTTCCTACAATACTCATAGAGGAAAGAGAGCTGTCCATTGGTTATTTCTAACCCATGCCCATATACCATTCCATTTTTTAAAATTATTCTTTTATTTGGAGACATTTTTCACTACTTTTTCCTTAGGCAAACTAAACAAAGGTGGAGAAAATTATGCAACTCTTCTATAACAAGTTTGTGTTATATAACCTGGGCCCTCACTATAGCTGGGTAATCCTACTATGCATCCCTCAGTATCCCATACTTCACAGAAGTTCTTCCAAAATCATTCATTCATTCTCAAATCTATGGCTCCTTCTCTCCCATACTCTCAGCTGAGAAACTTGTCAGATATTTTGCAAAAAATATTGATAACATTCATCTTGAGCTCCCTCTTTTCTGCTCTTCATCTTCTATCACTCTTGTGCCTTCTGCCAACATCTCCTCCTTATCCTTGTCTCACATAAAGTGAAAATGCTACTTAACAAAGTTAAACCCTCTACCTGCTTAGGTGATCCCACCTCATCCCATTTCTTCCACTAGGTTCCCCCTCTGTTATTTCTACTGACAATTATTTTTAATGTGTCCTTGTCAACTGGCTCTTTCCTTATGGCCTACAATCATGCCAATGTCTCCTCCATAATGAAAAAAATCCTCATTTGATCCTTCCAGCTCAAAAATTGTCTTTGTTTTGCCCTTTGTGGTTAAGTTCTTTGAAAAGAACATCTATAATAGGTGCATCTATTTTCTCTCCTCCAGCTTTCCTCTTAACACCTTACAATCTACCTACCAACTCATTTCACCAAAATGGCTTTTTCCATAGTTACTAATCATCTCTTAATTGTCAAATACAATGGCTTTTGCACAGTCCTCACTCTATTTGTCCTCCCTGTAACCTTTTACACTGGTCTCTATAGATTTTGAGAATGCCACTATCTCCTGTTCATCTTCCTCCCTATCTGACCATGCCTTCTTAGTTTCCTTTGCTGGATCTTCATCTGAATCATTCCCTCTAACTGTAGGTGTCACACAGGTCTCTGCCTTAGGTCCTTTCATCTTCATCTATTTCACTTGATGATTTCATCAGCTACCATGGATTTAATTTCCATTTCTCTCTATGTTGATTATTCTCAAATCTACTTATCCTGCCCAAGTCTCTCTGTTGTGATCCAATCTCAAATTTCCAAGTGCCTTTCAGATATCTTAAATTGGATTTCTATCTTAAATTCAATATGTCTGAAATGGAACACATTATAATTCCCCCTAAACTGTCCCTTTCCTATTAGTGTGGAGGAAAACATCCTCCTCCTTATCCCTCAGGCTTACAACCCAAGAGTCATCCTGGACTTCTTACTATCTCTCATTCCCTCCATATCTCATTTATGGAAAAAGCCTTGTGATTTTGCCTTTGCAACATCGCTCACATGTGTCCTCTTCTCTTCTCTAACAACTCCGTCACTCTAGTGCAGATCTTCATCACATCACTCCTAGATTACTGTAACAGCCTGCTGTGAATCTGCCTCCCTTGTCTCTCTCAACCCATCCTCTATTCATCCTCTATTCTCCTAAAGGACAGCTCCTACTATGTCACCCCCAACCCACTGCTTTCTTTATTTTTTTAATTTTTTTAAAATTTATTTATTTAACATATTTAGTTTTCAGCACTGATTTTCACAAGAGTTTGAATTACAAATTTTCTCCCCATTTCTACACTGCCCCCCACTCCAAGATGACGTATATTCTGGTTGCCCTGTTCCCCATTCAGCCCTCCCTTCTGTCACCCCACTCTCCTCCCATCCCCTTTTCCCTTCCTTTCTTGTAGGGCAAGATAAATTTCTACGCCCCATTGCCTGTGTATCTTATTTTCTAGTTGCATGCAAAAACTTTTTTTTGTTTGTTTTTGAACATCTGCTTTTTAAAACTTTGAGTTCCAAATTCTCTCCCCTCTTCCCTTCCCACCCACCCTCCCTAAGAAGTCAAGCAATTCAACATAGGCCACATGTGTATCATTATGTATAATCCTTCCACAATACTCATGTTGTGAAAGACTACCTATATTTTGCTCCTTCCCAATCCATCCCCCTTTATTGAATTTTCTCCCTTGACCCTGTCCCCTTTCCAAAGTGTTTGTTTTTGACTACCTCCACAACCATCTGCCCTCCCCTCCATCATTCCCCCCCTCTTTTTTATCTTCTTCACTCCTCTTTCCTGTGGGGTAAGATACCCAATTGAGTATGTATGGTATTCCTTCCTCAGGCCAAATTTGATGAGAGCAAGATTCACTCATTCCCCCCTCACCTGCCCTCTTCTCTCCTCCCACAGAACTGCTTCCTCTTGCCACCTTTATGGGAGATAATCCACCCCATTCTATCTCTCCCTATCTCCCTCTCTCAATATGTTCCTCTCTCATCCCTTAATTTGATTTTATTTCTTTTAGATATCTTCCCTTCATTTCAACTCACCCTGTGCCCTCTCTCTTTCTCTCTCTCTCTCTCTCTCTCTCTCTCTCTCTATCCCTCTCTCTTTCTCTTTCTCTATCTCTCTCTCTCTCTCTCACTCTCTCTATCCTCTCTCTCTCTCTCTCTCTCTCTCTTTCTCTCTCTCTCTCTCTCTCTCTCTTTATATATATATATATACACACACACACACACACACACACACACACATACATATATACATACATGCACATTCACATATATATATACATAAACATATATATATATATGCATATTCCTTTCAACTACTATGATATTGAGGTCTCATGAATCATACACATCATCTTTCTATGTAGGAATGTAAACAAAACAGTTCAACTTTAGTAAGTCTCTTATGATATCTCTTTCTTGTTTACCTTTTCATGCTTCTCTTGATTCTTGTGTTTGAAAGTCAAATTGTCTATTCAGCTGTGGTCTTTTCACTGACAAAGCTTGAAAGTCCTCAATTTTATTGAAAATCCATATTTTGCCTTGGAGCATGATACTCAGTTTTGCTGGGTAGGTGATTCTAGGTTTTAATCCTAGCTCCATTGTCCTCTGGAATATCGTATTCCAAGCCCTTCAATCTCTTAATGTAGAAGCTGCCAGATCTTGGGTTATTCTGATTATGTTTCCACAATACTCAAATTGTTTCTTTCTGGCTGCTTGCAGTATTTTCTCCTTGATTTGGGAGCTCTGGAATTTGGCAACAATATTTCTAGGAGATTTCTTTTTGTGATCTATTTGAGGAGGTGATCTGTGGATTCTTTCAATTTCTATTTTGCCCTGTGGCTCTAGAATATCAGGGCAGTTCTCCTTGATAATTTCCTGTAAGATGGTATCTAGGCTCTTTTTTTGATCATGGCTTTCAGGTAGTCCAATAATTTTTAAATTCTCTCTCCTGGATCTATTTTCTAGGTCAGTGGTTTCTCCGATGAGATATTTCACATTGTCTTCCATTTTTTCATTCCTTTGGTTCTGTTTTATAATATCTTGATTTCTCATCAAGTCACTAGCTTCCACTTGCTCCAATCTAATTTTTAAGGTAGTATTTTCTTCAGTGGTCCATTGGACCTCCTTTTCCATTTGTCTAATTCTGTCTTTCAAGGCATTCTTCTCATCATCAGCTTTTTGGAGCTCTTTGGCTTTTGAGTTAGTCTATTTTTAAGGTGTTGTTTTCTTCAGTGTATTTTTCAGTATTTTTTTGGGTCTCCTTTAGCAAGTCATTGACTTGTTTTTCATGGTTTTCTCACATCCTTCTCATTTCTCTTCCCAATTTTTCCTCTACTTCTCTAACTTGCTTTTCCAAATGCTTTTTGAGCTCTTCCATGGCCTGAGACCAGTTCATGTTTTTCTTGGAGGCTTTTGGTGTAGGCTCTTGCACTTTGTTGACTTCTTTAGGCTGTATGTTTCGGTCTTCTTTGTCGCCAAAGAAACAATCCAAAGTCTGAGACTGAATCTGGGTGTGTTTTCGCTGCCTGGCCATATTCCCAACCAACTAACTTGACCCTTGATGTTTTCAGCGGGGTATGATTGCTTGTAGACTAAAGAGTTCTATGTTCCACGTTTGGGGGGAATGCGCCAGCTGTGCCACACCAGCACTCCTCATTCCCCAAGAACCTCCAACCCGGACTGGACTTAGATCTTCAGCAGGCTGTGCACTCCTGCTCTGATCTGCCACTTAATTCCTCCCACCAAGTGGGCCTGGGGCCGGAAGCAACAGCAGCTGTAGCTGCCCCACTTCCGCTGCCCCTGGGGCGGTTGCCAAACCTCGAACTCCTTCCGCTCCCACAGCTTTTCCCACTAACCTTCTCTGCTGTCTTTGGTGTTTGTGGGTTGAGAAGTCTGGTAACTGCCGCAGTTCAGTGATTCAGGCCGCTAGGGCCCGCTCCGCCCATCTCCTGGTGTGGTTGGTCCGAGCCACTCACACTGGGCTCTGCTCTGCTCCACTCCCAGCTCCCAGCTCCCAGTTCCCATCTCCCAACTCCCAGCTCCCAGCTCCGAGCTCCATGTGGGATAGACCTCACCCAGAAACCATCCAGGCTGTCCTGGGCTGGAGCCCTGCTTCTCTCTGCTGTTTTGTGGGTTCTGCAGTTCTAGAATTGGTTCAGAACCATTTTTTATAGATTTTTGGAGGGACTCGGCAGGGAGCTCATGCTAGTCCCTGCTTTCCAGCTGCCATCTTGGCTTGATCTCCTTTTTCTCTATTTTATTTATTTAAGAATTTTGAGATATTAAACTTCCCTTATGAATAGATTTTGCTGCATCCCATAAATAATTCTCCTGAATGAAGTTATTAATTGTTTCTATGATTTGTTCTTTGGCCCACTCATTCTTTACAATTAGATTATTTAGTTTCCAATTAATTTTCATCTTATTTTTCCATTGGTATTTATTACAAATAATTTTTATTGCATCATTATCTGAAAAGGATGCTTTGACTACCTCTGCCTTTCTACACTGGACTGTGAGGTTTTTATGCCCTAGTATATGGTCAATCTTTGAGTATGTGCCATGTACCACTGAGAAAAAAGTATATTCCTTTTTATCCCCATTCAGTTTTCTCCAGAGATCTATCATATCTGCCTTTTCTACAATTCTATTCTCCTCCTTGGCTTCTTCCTTGTTTATTTTGAGGTTAGATTTATCAAGTTCAGAGAGGGGGAGGGTAAGGTCCCCCACAAGTATTGTTTTGCTGTATATTTCTTCCTGTAATTCCCTTAAATTCTTCTCTAAGAATCTGCATGCTATACCACTTGGTGCATATATGTTAAATAATGATATTGCTTCATTGTCTATGGTACCTTTTAGCAGTATATAGTGTCCTAACTTATGTATTTTAAATACATCTATCTTTGCTTTTCTTTTTTGAGATCAGGATTGCAACCCCTGCTTATTTTTTACTTTAGTTGAAGCACAATATATTCTACTACAGCTTTTTACCTTTACCCTATGTGTATTCCCCTGTTTCAGATGTGTTTCTTTTTTATTTATTAAGATATTTTATTTTTAGTTTACAACACTCAGTTCCACATGATTTCAAGTTATAGATTTTCTTCCTCCCTCCCCCACTCCCTCCCCAAGACAGCATGGAATCTGATATATCTTCTACATATAACTTCCCATTGAACTTATTTACACAATACTCAAGTTGTATAGAAGAATTATGACCAGTGGAATGAATCATGAGAAAGAAGAAACAAAACAAACAAACAAAAAAAACAAAAGAAAATAAAAAGAGAGAGAGTAAACAGTTTGCCTCAATCGGCATTCAGACTCCATAGTTCTTTCTCTGGATGTAGATAGCTCTCTCCATCATGAGTACTTTGGATTTGACTTGGAACCTTGTATTGCTGAGAAGAGCAAAGTCTATCAAGGTTAGTCATCACAGAATCCGTATATCTGTGTTTGTGTATAATGTTTTCCTAGTTCTGATCCACTCACTCAGCATTATAGCATGTAGGTTTTTCCAGGTTATTATTAAGTCCGTATGTTCCTCATTTCTTATAGCACAATAATATTCCATTACATTCATATACCACAATTTCTTCCGCAATTCCCCAATTGATGGGAATCCCCTTGATTTCCAATTCTTTGCTACTACAAAAAGAGCTGTTATAAATACATATGTGTTCTTTTCCCACTTATGTGGTCTCTTTGGGATACAACCGTAGAAGTGGTATTGCTGGGTCAAAGGGTATGAACATTTTTATAGCTGTTTGGGCATAGTTCCAAATTGCTCTCCAGAATGGCTGGATCAGTTCACAACTCCACCAGCAATGTAACAGTGATCCAATTTTCCCACATCCTATCCAGCATTTATCATTTTCCTATTGTGTCATTTTAGCCAATCTGACAGGAGAGATGTGGTATCTAAGAGTTGTTTTTATTTGCTTTTCTCTAATAAGTAGTGATTTAGAGCATTGTTTCATATGCCTACAGATATCTTTAATTTCTTCCTCTGAAAACTGCCTGTTCATAGCCTTTGACCATTTCTCAATTGGGGAACAACTTATATTCCTATAAATTTGGCTCAGTTCCCTGTATATTTTAGAGATAAGGCCTTTATCAGAGTAACTAGTTGTAAAGATTTTCTCCCAATTTCTGCTTCCTTCCTAATCTTTGTTGCATTGGCTTTTTTGTACAAAACGTTTCAATTTAATATAATCCAAATTATCCATTTTGTATTTTCTAATGCTCTCTATCTCTTGTTCTGTCATAAATTCCTTGCTTTCCCATAAATATGATAGGCAAACTATTCCTTGCTCTCCCAAATTGCTTGTAATATCAGCCTTTATTCCTGAATCATAAACCCATTTTGACTTTATTTTGGTATATGGTTTAAGATATTGGTCTATGCCCAGTTTCTGCCCTACCATTTTCCAGTTTCCCATCAGCTTTTGTGAAATAGTGAATTCTTAGCCCAGAACCTGGACTCTTTGGATATATCAAAAAATAGATTGCTAGTCGTTGACTACTGCATCTTGTATACCTAATGTATTCCACTGATCCCTGACTCTGTTTTTTAGCCAGTACCAGGTGGTTTTGATGACTGCTGCTTTATAGTACCGTTTAATATCTGGTATGACTAGGCTGCCTTCTCCAGTATTTCTTATCCTTAAATTCTGGATATTCTAGACCTCTTGTTCTTCCAGATGAATTTTGCAATTATTTTATCTAGCTCTGTAAAACTTTTTTGGCAGTTTGATCGGTATTGCACTGAATAAATAAATTAATTTAGGTGAAATTGTCATTTTTTATTATATTAGCTCAGCCTAATCATGAGCAACTGATATTGTTCCATTTATTTAGATCTGACTTTATTTGTGTGAAAAGTGTTTTGTAATTATGTTCATAAAGGCCCTGTGTTTGTCTTGGCAGATAGACTCCCAAATATTTTATAGTGTCTACAGTAACTTTAAATGGAATTTCTCTTTCTGTGTCTTGCTGTTGGGCTTTCCTATTAATGTATAGGAATGCCGAGGATTTAGGTGGGTTTATTTTATATCCTGCAACTTTGCCAAAGTTGTTTATTCCTAATTATTGTTGTAATTTCCTCTTCATTAGAGATGAATTCAATTTGTTCCTTTTCTATCTTTTTCAGCTGCATTCTCATTTCATTGGTGTCCTTCTTATCTATTTTATTCATGTAGGTATTTAGAGATATAAAGCTTCCCCTAAGAAATGCTTTTGCCACGTCCCATAAGTTTTGGTAAGTTGTCTTTTTATTGTCATTCTCTGGAATGAAGTTATTATTTGTTTCTATGACTTGTTCTTTGGCTTACTTATTCTTTAGAATTAGGTTATTTAATTTCCAATTAATTTTTAACTTATTTTTCCATGGTTCTTTATTACAAATAATTTTTATTTCATCATGATCTAAAAAGGATGCTTTGACTACTTCTGCCTTTCTGCACTGGATTGTGAGGTTTTTATGCCATGGTACATGGTCCATTTTTGAGTATGTGTGATGTACTGCTTAGAAAAAAGTATATTCCTTTATATCCCCATTCAGTTTTCTCCAGAGGTCTATCATATCTGCCTTTTTTAAAATTCTATTCTCCTCCTTAACTTCTTTCTTGTTATTTTGAGTTTTGATTTATCAAGTTCAGAGAGGGGGAGTTTGAGGTCTCCCATTATTATAGTTTTGCTGTCTATTTCTTCCTGTAACTCCCTTAATATATCTTCTAAGAATCTGCATGCTATACCACTTGGTTCATATATGTTAAAAATGATATTGCTTCATTGCTTATCATGCCTTTTAGCAGGATGTAGTGTCATTCCTTATGTCTTTTAATTTGATCTATCTTTGCTTTTGCTTTGTCTGACATTAGAATTCCTACCCCTGCTTCTTCTTTTTTTTTTTACTTTAGCTGAAGGACAATATATTCTACTCCATCCTTTTACATTTGCCCTGTGTGTATCCCCCTCTTTCAAATGTATTTCTTGCAAACAGCATATTGTAGGAGTATGGTTTTTAATCCATTCTGTTATCTGCTTCTGTTTTTATGGGAGAGTTCATCCCATTCACATTCACAGTTATGATTATTATCTGTGTCTTTTCCTCTATCCTATTTCCCCCCATTTATACTTTTATTTCTACCTTTCCTCTTCTACTCCTCCACAGCATTTTGCTTTTGACAGCAGCCTTCCTCAGTTTACCCTACCTCTTGATTCCCTTCCCTTATCTTACCAGTCTCCCCTTGCTACTTCTTCCCTCCCATCTGACCACCCCCTCCCTTTTTTCCCCCTTTCCCCTCCTACAGCCTGTAGGACAACTCAGATTTTTATACTTATCAGGGTATGCTTTTCCCTCCTTGAACAAAATCTGATGGGAGTAAAGCTCAAAAACTGCTCTCCTCCCTCTCTTCTTTCCCTTTACTACAATATGTTTTTGTGCCTCTTCACATGATGTAGCAAACTACCCTTTTCTACTATCTCCTTACCTCTTCTCCCAGAACCATCCCTTTATGTCTCTTAATTATATTTTTTATCATTATATCTTATTTTATACTGATATCCACAGTCTATGAATATCCCTTTTAATTGTCATAATAAGTATACTATTCTCAAGACTGACATATATATATATATACATACATACATATACATATACATATATATATATATATATATATATATATATATATATATATATATATATTTAAAACAGAATAATCCCATTTCCCCAATTTTAGCTTTTAAAGATTTGTTTTCTTTGAATTTTTTTTCCATTTTTCCATTTTTTGTCTTTTACATCCCTAATTTGGTTTTTAAAGTTCTCCTTGATTTCTTCCAGGAATGCTTTTTGGTCTGGAGACCAGTTCACTTTCCCTTTTGAGGTTTCAGATGTGGGTGTAGTATCCATGCTGACCTCTTCTGAATTGGTATTTTGATCTTCCCTGTCTCCATAATGTGAATCAATCATCTTTGGCTTCTGAGTGCATTTTTTCATGGTGTTTTTTTCCCTCCTGTCTTCGAAAGTGTATCTCTGTTTCTGAGGCTCCAGGGGCTCTGTCCCAAGTTTCTTGTGTTGTATTCTGTGGGTCTACTCACTGGCTTTTTGTTCTATGGCCTCTGGTTTCGTGATGTGTGGGAGATAGTTGGTCTGGCTGCTGGGGGGTCTCCTCTTCCCCAGGACTGTTCTACAGAATGGGTGTTCTCAGCTCTTCTCTGTGCTAGTGTCTGCCACTTCCCCTGGCTGTGCAAAGCCACATCTAGGGTCTTGGCATTGACATTTGTTAGCTCTACCCCCTGGGCCTCAGGTACTCTCATTGTTCTGCTGAGGTGAGGGCTGCTGGGACACCTCCCTTCCTGTATTAGTCTCCTTCTGCCACCACAGGAAGGGTCCTCTCCCTCACTTCTCTCACTACTGAAACCCCTCCTTCTGGCTCTTCTGTTTCTCTTGAGGTATTATTCTCTGGGTTTATTCAAGGAAGGGATAAGAGCTGTTTTACCTGCCCAGCATGGCTCCTGGAAATTCAAGAAGGTGAGTTTCAAACCTTTAGACTGTGGGTTGGAGGCCTCCACACTAGATGATCCCATAGCTGCAGGCTCTGCACTCTGACAGATTCCTGTCCTGGCCTGGGAGTGCTGGGGATCACCACCAGTTTTGCACACCCAGTGTTCTCCCAGACTGGAGAGCTGGTTGATTTCCACAGCTGCTTCAGCTTTGGTGTGGTCTGGTACAGCTCCATGCACTGGGTGCTCTCCTAGCCTACTGAACCATCCTTTGAACATTGAGAACTCTCTTGGCTTGAAAATTTGCCACACTCAGTCTACTAGTGGCTTCTAATTCTCTCAGATCTGCTCAGATTCACTTTTTACAGGTATCTGACAGAATTTTTGTGAGAGCTCCTGTAAGACACTGTTTTTACATGGCCATCTTGCCTCTGCCTCCCCTTTCTCTTAAATTCTAATAACATCATCAAAGAGGTTCTTAGAATTTGAAGATGCCTGATGACTATAGCACAGCCTTCTAAAGGAGATCCATCAATATTCAAAAGTGTTTGTCTGAAATATTCACAATGGATGTAGAATATCTATATCCTAACCTATGATATGCAGTAGATTGACAACTTATGAAGTTCAACCATTAATATAAATAAATAATGAAAAAAATTGTTATTAAGAATTTACTACATAGTGAATACACTGCTAAGTTCTGGGAATACAAATATAAAAATAAAATCCTTGGCATAAAGAATCTTATATTCCATTGGGGGAGACCACACAAAAAAGGAGTGGTAGCCAGGAAGGTCACTTTTGTAAGAAAAGTTACAGGAATGTGGAAAAGAATTGTCATATAAACATATCTCATCCAAGAACACTCGAATAGTTTAACTGATCATGTTTCATAGCTCCAGAACTTGGCAGAAGGGAGAAAAGGCTACTAAACATATCATAGATAAAGGAAGAGATAGTTGAAGTGTCAAGAGTGAAGAGAATTATGGCTCCAGACTTTTCCTAAAGTAGTACACCTAAAAAATGAAAGTCACCAAAGGTGATGGGTGATGGAGTTTGTGATGGTAGACATTTTTTCCTTGGTGGTAGGATAGATGGTGATTCTATGGACTCTATAAAATGATAATGAGCTGGCCCCAGAATTGAGAAGCAGGAAGACAACCATCTGTAAAACTTTGGGGAAAATTATAAAGTTTTTTTTTAATGACCTCAAGCTTATCCAGGAAATGAAGACTGATCTTTAAAGAGTTTTTCTTCCAAAAAGGCTGCCATAACATAACGGATAGAGAGCCAGTCTTCAAGTCAGGAATAGCTGAGATGAAGTTCTGCTTCTGAAATGCCTTGGCAAATTGGCTATTTGACTCTGTCAAAGTGAATTCGTTTCTCAGTGATCTTCAGCTGTGCTAAACTTTTCTAGACATTATCGAGAAGATGCTGGAGGAAGTTTCTCAACTAGAAGTTTCCTACACCATTGAAATTAGGCCTAGTCTTTAACGTTATTCATCAAGTATTGTTGTAGTTCAGCAGTCATGGAACATTACAGGGTACAAAGGATATAAGTTGATTATCCAAGGAGGTACAGAGAAGGCACAAGAAATCTGCAATATGTTTCAAACAAGAAATGCTACAGGAATATAATGGATTCCCTCAAAGAAATGTACAACTGGGGAAAGAAAAAAAAGGATGGACCGCCTATGTAGCTAGAAAAAGAAAAAGCCAGTGAAAAGTCCACATTCCTCACTGCTGTAACAACACACAGGAGGGCTGCTAGCACAGATCTTTGATCTGCTTTTATATTTTTTTCAATTAATTCTTTTTTTTATTTAGTTCTCAGCATTGATTTTCACAAGAGTTTGAATTATAAATTTTCTCCCCATTTCTACCCTCGCCCCCCACTCCAAGATGGCATATATTCTGGTTGCCCTGTTCCCCAGTCAGCCCTCCCTTCTGTCATCCCACTCCCCTCCCATCCCTTTTTGCCTTCCTTTCTTGTAGGGCAAGATAAATTTCTAAGCCCCATTGCCTGTGTATCTTATTTTCTAGTAGCATGCAAAAACTTTTTTTTTGTTTTTGAACATCTGCTTTTTAAAACTTTGAGTTCCAAATTCTCTCCCCTCTTCCCTTCCCACCCACCCTCCCTAAGAAGTCAAGCAATTCAACATAGGCCACATGCATATCATTATGTATAACCCTTCCACAATACTCATGTTGTGAAAGACTACCTATATTTTGCTCCTTCCTAACCTATCCCCCTTTATCCAATTTTCTCCCTTGACCCTGTCCCTTTTCGAAAGTGTTTTTGATTACCTCCACCCCCATCTGCCCTCATTTCTATCATCCCCCCCTTTTTTATCTTCTTCCTCCTTTTTTCCTGTGGGGTAAGATACCCAAATGAGTATGTATGGTATTCCCTCCTCAGGTCAAATTTGATGAGAGCAAGATTTACTCATTCCCCCTCATCTGCCTTCTCTTCTCTTCCTACAGAACTGTTTTTTCTTGCCACTTTTATGAGAGATAATTTACCCCATTATATCTCTCCCTACCTCCCTCTCTCAATATATTCCTCTCTCATCCCTTAATTTGATTTTGTTTCTTTTAGATATCTTCCCTTCATCTTCAACTCACCTTGTGCCCTCTCTCTCTCTCTCTCTCTCTCTCTCTCTCTCTATATATATATATACATATATACATATACATATATATATGTATATATATACACACACATACATATATACATACATACACACTCACATATACATATATACATATATAAATATATATACATATATAAATATATATATATATATATATATATATATATATATATATATATATATATGCATATTCCCTTCAGCTACCCTAATACTGAGGTCTCATGAATCATACACATCATCTTTCCATGTAGGAATGTAAACAAAACAGTTCAACTTTAGTAAGTCCCTTGCAATTTCTTTTTCTTGTTCTTTTTCTTGATTACCTTTTCATGCTTCTCTTGATTCTTGTGTTTGAAAGTCAAATTTTCTATTCAGCTCTGGTCTTTTCACTGAGAAAGCTTGAAAGTCCTCTATTTTATTGAAAATCCATATTTTGCCTTGGAGCATGATACTCAGTTTTGCTGGGTAGGTGATTCTTGGTTTTAATCCTAGCTCCATTGACCTCTGAAATATCGTATTCCAAGCCCTTCGATCTCTTAATGTAGAAGCTGCTGGATCTTGGGTTATTCTGACTGTGTTTCTACAATACTCAAATTATTTCTTTCTGGCTGCTTGCAATATTTTCTCCTTAATCTGGTACTTCTGGAATTTGGTGACAATATTCCTAGGAGATTTTTTTTTGGGATCTATTTGAGGAGGTGATCTGTGGATTCTTTCAATTTCTATTTTGCCCTGTGCCTCTAGAATATCAGCGCAGTTCTCCTTGACAATTTCTTGAAAGATGATATCTAGGCTCTTTTTTTGACCATGGCTTTCAGGTAGTCCAATAATTTTTAAATTATCTCTGCTGGATCTATTTTCCAGGTCATTGGTTTTTCCAATGAGATATTTCACATTGTCTTCCATTTTTTCCTTCCTTTGGTTCTGTTTTATAATATCTTGATTTCTCATCAAGTCACTAACTTCCACTTGCTCCAATCTAATTTTTAAGGTAGTATTTTCTTCAGTGGTCTTTTCGACCTCCTTTTCCATTTGTCTAATTCTGCCTTTAAAGGCATTCTCCTCCTCATTGGCTTTTTGGAGCTCTTTTGCCATTTGACTTAGTCTATTGGTTAAGGTGGTATTTTCTTCAGTGTATTTTTCAGTATTTGGGGGGATCTCCTTTAGCCAGTCATTGACTTATTTTTCATGGTTTTCTCACATCCTTCTCATTTCTCATCCCAATTTTTCCTGTACTTCTCTAACTTGCTTTTCCAAATCCTTTCTGAGCTCTTCCGTGGCCTGAGACCAGTTCATGTTTCTCTTGGAGGCTTTCGTTGTGGGCTCTTTGACTTTGTTGACTTCTTCTGTCTGTATGTTTTGGTCTTCTTTGTCACCAAAGAAAGATTCCAGAGTCTGAGACTGACTCTGGGTGTGTTTTGGCTGCCCGGCCATATTCCCAACCAACTAACTTGACCCTTGAGTTTTTTAGTGGGGTATGACTACTTGTAGAGTTAAAAGAACTATGTTCCTCGCCTGGGGGAATGTGCCAGCTCTGCCACACCAACACTACTCCTTCCCCAAGAACCCCCAACCTGGAGTGGACTGAGATCTTTAGCAGGCTCTGCACTCCTGCTCTGATCTGCCACTGAATTCCTCCCACCAGGTGGGCCTGGAGCCAGAAGCAACTGCAGCTGTGGTTCTGTAGCTGCCACACCTCTGCTGCCCCCAGGGTAGAAGCCAAACCGTGAGCTCCTTCCACTCCTGCAGCTTTTCCCACTAACCCTCTCTGTTGTCTTTGGTGTTTGTGGGTTGACAAGTCTGGTAACTGCTGCAGCTCACTGATTGAGGGCACTAGGGCTCACTCTGCCTGGCTCCTGGTCTGGTTGGTCTGCGCCACCCACGCTGGGCTCTGCTCTGCTCCACTCCACTACACTCCCCGCTCCCAGCTCCGTGTGTGAAAGACCTCACCCAGAGACCATCCAGGCTTTCCTGGGCTGAAGCCCTGCTTCCTTCTGTTATTTTGTGAGTTCTGCAGTTCTAGAATTGGTTCAGAGCCATTTTTATAGGTTTTTGGAGGGGCTTGACAGGGTGCTCACTCTAGTCCTTGCTTTCCAGCCGCCCTTTGGTCTGCTTTTATAAGTGGTTTACAATATCACTTTAATTAAACATACATACATCATTCACTTAGTTCAGGGAAAAAGTCAGCAATCTGAACTTCAGAGAAAACACAAACATAGAAATTACAAGTATAAGTTATACAAACAGAGCAAAATAACACAAATCAACAGACAGGGCTTCTAGCTCTCTGACCAAGACAATACAGTCATAGTTACAAGAGATTCAAGCACCAACATCTGGGTGTTCAAATCCAGGAGGCTCTAACAGCTACCCAGAATCTAGTCTGGTCAAATCACAGGTCATTCTTCCAGTGAGTGAGCCTCAAGCAAAATGCTAACCTTAGAGTATATATACCCTTTTTCAGGGCCCAAGGTCTTTACACCTCTCATGACCTAATTAGCAAAAGGGTGTGGGCCTTTCTGTAAACAAAGGCAAGACTCAATCAAAGGCACTTGATTGCCTTAGTGCTGAGAAGCACTCTAAAAGAAAAAATAGTAAAAAGTCCGACTTTGCTTGACCTTACAACTGGTAGCCTAGTCATTTGAAGAGAACTGAAAGAAATTCTGCCAATATATTGGTTGGATCTCCTTTGACACTCTTACTGGACAATGTTTACAATGGTCACAAACGATGGAAAGGTATAGATGAATGGTGTGCTGCATTGTTGGAGGGAATCCTTCATATCATCAGGGAGATGGCAGATCCATTTGTATGTTGGAGCAGTAGAAGGTAAAGGGAATTGGATCTGGAGTCTGAGATCTAGGTTAAAAGCCTAAATCTGTTACTTTTTAAGAAGTCATTCCACCTTTCTCAGTTGATCAGAGTAATATGAGATGTTGAACTACATGATATCTAAAGTCCAGTTATTCCATATTTTTCCCCCATAAGCCTTTGGGGGATGGAAAACCAATCAATTAAGTTCTAAGAAGCACATAGGAGTGATTTTCCAATTGAGAACTTACAGAAAGATTCAAATTGGACATTACAGAGAGCACACATTCTAAAAAGGCAGCAAGTCTGTTAGGAGATGTGTGGAAATGCAATCTCTGAGCAGAGTCCAGGACTCTTAGTTGCTCTAACTCTAATCCATTAAATTAGAACACATACCCCAATAACTAACTATTATTAAAATACAGGCACATGTTTCCCTGAGAGTGTTTACTATTAAATCTTTGGGCTCTTGTAACTTTCTCCCTACCTATTGCATTCCTACCCTCTCACACAGCAAATAGAAAATCTAATATATGCAGCTAGGCAACCTCTCAAAAATAGAAGGAAAAAAAACCATAATGCTGAGCCAGCAAGACCTGTGATGGCTTTCATTCCTGTAGAGGAGGAATAATTTCAAATTTAGAAGTATCTGTAAATGTTAGGAAGAGAATGAGAATTAATTCTAGATCCAATTTGGGAGAGTAAAAACATGCTAAGCACCTACTCTCTATTTTTATAGGATGGCTCATTTGGATCTGCTCCATAGAGATAAAGTCAGCAAGTTGTAGTTCAGTTTTGTTTTTTGCAGGTGCTGTTTTCACATAGCTTTAACATAGCTGAGTGTTTTCACTCAAGGAGTTAGAGACCAAACATTTACATTCCTATTCTATACATGTGTCAATACAAACAAGATTATGAGGTAAGCTGGAGTAATTATTTGGATGGTTCATTCAAAATTATTGGCAGTGGTTAGGCATGGGGGGGGGGGGTTGAGCCAAGATTAGAGAGTGGCAAAAAACAGTTCAGCAAGCTCCCTTCCAAAAACCCTCCTCCAAATAGATCTAGAAAATGTGACAGACTGAATCCTAATAGGGAAATACAGAAAGAGTCACAATAGCTCATTAGTCTCACTCAGCTCAGCATAGGAACCCAGACAAGGAGATCTTTAGATACTGGAAATGGGTCTGCCTGGGGGACTTGTTGCGAGGGAAGCTACTCTAAGGCCAAAATATAAGAGGAGGTCTCAGACCACTATGGGGCATCACCAGATTTATACTGAAGCACTCAAAGTGGGTAGGTGCTGAATGGCAGCTTTGTCACTCACTATCTGCTTTTGGGTCTTAGATCCAGAGAGGACTGAGAACTTCTGTGTAGGGCTGTCATTCCCAGGTAGGGGAGGCCTTGTATGGTGCACTGAGAAAGGAGGAAGTTCAGAATCCACCAGAAGAACTAGCAATGTGGCTCAGATACTCAGTGCATAACAGGGTTTCATATTTAGCACCTAGGCCTGCCTGTAGAGGAATAACTAGGGCAAGCATTGAAGTCCAAAGGGGCCCTGCAATCCTGCCACTCTGAATCAATAGTGCATTCTAGCTAGCTGGTGGGGGCACAGCTCAGCAGCAAGTCTATTATTGTTCAGACCCAAAACCAGATCAGAAATTTGCAGAGTTCAGACTACAGGTTAAGCATTCATACCTTGACCTGCATCAGACTGCTTTGGTAGCATTGAAAGCCTGAAAATTCTGTCTGTCACTGAGGTCCTGGAATAATACATATTCAATACCCCAAGAAAGTAACAAGACCATCCCAGATCTTCCTTCCAGACATGTTACAGAACCCATACCTAATTTCAAGTCCTATGTCAGTAAAAAATGGGCTGGAAGAATGGGGGGGGATACCTCACCAAAAAGAGCTATTATGGGGGCAAGAGAGCAAGAAACAAGCCCAAAAGAAAATAATGATTCCAAAATACCTACAAGCAAAGCCTCAGAGAAGAACACAGCTTGGATATAAACTCACCAAGAATTCCTGGAAGAGATAAAGCAAGAGTTAAAAAAGGCATTTAAAATGCATGTAATACATACACATACATATATTTAGAATGAAAGCAATTGAGGAAAAAAATTAGAAAAGAAATGAGAGACATAGAGGAAAGGATTGGAAAGGTAATTAACAGATTAGTTCAAGAAGGATGAAAATTTTTGTTTTGACTACTCGAGCAATAACCTCCATGAAAATTAGAATGGATCAAAAAGAAGGAAAAGACTCCACAAGGCAACAAAAACATTAAAACAAAATAAAAAGACTTTAAAACAAGAAGAAAATCTAAGCCTAGAGGGAAAAAAAACTGAACTAGAAAATAGATCAAGGAGGAAAAACATTGTTAAGAATCATTGGACTGTCTGAATTCCATGACCAAAGAAAGAGCTTAGATATTCTATTTTAAGAATTCTTAAAAGAAATTTGCCCAGATCCCTTAAAACTAGAGGGCAAAGCAGAAATAGAAAGAATCTACTGGCCATGTACTGAAAGAAATTCCCAAATGAAAACACCCAAGAACATCACAGTCAAAATCCAAAGTTTCCAGGTTAAATAAAAAGTACTGCAAGTAATCAAAAACAAAGAATTCAGGTAATAAGCAGCCACAGTAAAAGTCATATATGATTTAGCAGGCAAAATTATAAAGGAATAAAGAACTTGGAATACAATATTTCAGATGGGTTATATCTAAGAATAACCTACATAGCAAAACCGAATATAATGTGACAATGGATTAAAAACAGAACATATGCATAGTGTTGGCTATAGAAATACATTTTACTTAAGGAATAGTAAGGAAAGGAGAGAAGTAAGGAAGGGGAATTAGAAGTAGGTACATTAAGGGAGGGATTAGTTCTAAGAAAACAAATTCTAAGGATGTATATAGATATTTATAATTCTTGTTTAGGGTGGTAAAGTGTGAATCTGAGGGAGTACCTATAGATTGAAGATTTAATAAGAAGTTATAGTATATAAACATAATGGGATATAATTGTGTTTAACATAATGGGATATAATTGTAATAGCCAATCACAACTCCAGAGGACTGATGATGTAACATGCTATACACCTGATAGTGGTGAAGAACATTTCAGAATGCTGAAAAGGCAGATATTGGCTGATTAAAACAAATAGAATATATTTTCAAAAAAAAAAATTAAAAAATGTAAAATGTGTAAAACAAAAACAAATTAATTTTGCAACAATATCCTCCTTTTAGCAGCCAATGAACTTGGGTAATTCACTTAACCTCTCTAAAAATTTTACTCTATCTTGCAAAATTGGTGTAATAACTGTATTGCCTTCCTTGCTGAATTTCAAAGTTAGTTTACCCTTATGTTTCTTATATTCTTCAGGCACCCATTTCAGCAAAATTATTTTGATTAATCTAAACCCAATTCTAACTATTCATCTACAATCTACACTTTCCCCTCAATACACTATGAAAAATGTTCCTCTTTATTGGTTATATATCTTTCTTTCTCATTTTCTTGGAGACAATTTGCAATTATGAAAAGATCTTGGAGTCAGAAGACCTGGGTTCAATTACTGGCTCTTCCGTTAACTAGATAGGTGACCTGAAGTAAAGTCACCTGACTTCTCAAAACCTTTATCTCAACACAGGCATTGAGATCATAAAAGTGATCTTGACATTTAGTGTGACCTAATAAACAGAAGTGCTTGCTGTGTTTTGTTGTTGTTGCGTTTGTCCTTTGTTTTTGAAGAGGACCACAGAATCAGGGAAATGATGACATGAACTGAGGTTGACTTTGATTTGAGTGAGTGAAGGCTGTGCAAGGTCACCAGCCTCACTTTCTCCTCCAGAGCCATCTGGATCCAGTGACCAGATGCAATGGGAGACCCTGGCCCTTTTAGGCTAAGGACTTTTCAGGTACTCACTTAGAGTGAGGTAACGCACATTCACTGAATAGGCCTCTTTAAGAAGTGAGTAAGGGGAAGGCCCCTTTAATTAGAGAAAAAGAAAAAAAAAATCAAGCTGGAAGGGGAAGACCCTCAGGGTTGCTGTTACAAAGAGAAACAGTTATCATTGACTTTCACTCTAAGCCAGGAGGGGCCAAAGATATAGTCATTAAGTAGTCCAGTCAGGAAAAATGAGACTCAAGTCTTTCCTCTGACACATAATATCTGTATTACCCTGGCAAGTAATCTGATACTGTAGTGCCCCTAGACAATGCAAAGTGATTATTAATTATAGGAGAGTAGTCAATTGGCATGACTGAAGGAGGTTTCTAACTTGGAAGTGCTTTATACTAATGGAATTATTAAATCAAAGACTGTAATTATACTACAGTTAGGAGTAAGTGATTATAGAGATATAGATGATATGTGGATATGGACATAATATAGATATACATGTAGTTATAGATAATATTTATTATTATTTCTCCAGTAACTTCTAACTATTAGAGGTAGCCATAGTGTAGTGGACAGAGAAACATCAGCCTTCTTGCCATAAAGACCTGAGTTCAATTGCTGACTATAAAATTTGCTAACTGGGTGAGCCTAGGCAAATCGAATGACCTCTAAATGGTCTAGAAAATGCTTTAGGACTATAAATTGCAGAGAAAGTGGCTTCTTACATTGATAGAGCAAATTTTCTCACCTGAGAATTCCAGTGATATAACAGTTCCAGTTCATATCCCTATCCTCAGATTTGCAAATGGCTTGAAGGCAAGAATAGTGTCTAATTCTGAGTTTAACTCTGAAGTACCTAGGTCAAATCTATATACCTTTAAACTGCTAATATAAAAATATCTACTAGAAGATCTTATTTTCTTAAAATGGTGAGAGTGATTGAGTCAAAGTCTTCCCTAAAGTCCAAAGTCATTACAGACATATTAGTAGATCCTATTATGTTAGGCTGGAAACCATCACTTTGCCTTTAGCATAATGTTGGAAAGAGTTTTGCAACTTAGGTTGGCAACTGGCCCAACATAATAGGCAAAATAAAAGCAAAACATATGGCATATGTCATAAGTTAACACCATGGTGTTATTACAATATCAAGTGATGAGACCTTCAATGCACATTGCTAGCTCCCACATCACCCAATGGGACATGGAGAATTAGCCAGGGAACAGCCATCATCTATTGGAACCATCTGTAGCATCAGGACCTCACATTGTCATTGCTATTAGCCTTGGCTGCAATACCTGTCCCCACTAGCTTTGCAGCTGCGTCCACCGTCTGGGCTTCACAAAACATTCATGGTCGTTCTTGTTGTTGGAGAGGATTCTGGAACAGGTGGCATTTGGAGATGCCCACCAAGGCTAGTAGCATCAATCCAATCACCCAACATGGTACCTTTGATGGCAATCTACAGTTGTCGGACAAATGACTCCAGGACAACAGTGAAGGTGGGAAAGGTTATTCTTTATGGATATATCAGATGTGAAAATTCCTAGCTTCCATTGCTGACTTTTTAATATAGAGGATATGAGGTTATTAAACAGGTTAGAAAATCCTCTAAAACATGAGGCAGAAGACAACACTTCCAGGTGAACCATTTAGAAATGGGAAGTCAGAGAAGTGTGTATAAGAAATATACCTCTTTGGCACTACTTTCTCCTTTCTGTTGTATAAATATAGCTCAACTGTTTTCCTATTTCATTTATTCTCATTAGGAAGAGAATTTGCTTGTGCTTTGAGCTGTTTGAATTGAGAGAGAGAGGGCAAGGAAGAGAAAGGCAGGGGAAAGTAGATAAAAAGAGGGGGAGGGAGGGAGAGAGGGTGCAGGTTGGAGAAAGAGACAGTGACAGAGAGACAGGGAAAATATTTCAGTTGCTTCCTGCAGCTCTCCAATGTCATTATATGCTTTCCGAAGGGGAGCAGTCTCCTCTGGCCCTCAGCCCTTAGATCCAGCTCTCCAAACACATTCTCCTATTTTGTGTTCACCTTTTTTATGTCATCCTTTTCTCTCCAATGTGGCACAAGATCATGTTTCAATTATTGCTAGGTTGTTTATTGGTTTAAACACTATCTCAGTGTAAATGGAATGCCATCTAGCTCCACTGGCTTCCTGATAATTGGGATTATTGCTTTACTGTCAAGGCTATATTACCAATTATGGCAATTTTACTATACAAGGATGGGCTAACATCTCTCTGTCAACTTGTCTCTTTTCTTAGGCAAGATCTGAGGCAAAACAAATTATGATGGCTTTCATTTTTACCATGTCCTTAATATTTAGCCCTTGATGAGATTCTCAGATTTCTACCAATGCACATGAATAGATACTAATTTCAAACAGAAGCCTTTGTGAAACACACATTCACATGTTGAAATAATTCCTTTAGAAGTAAAGGAACTCGGGGCGGAGCCAAAGTGGCAGCTGAAAAGCAGGGACTAGCATGAGCTCCCCAATGAATCCCTCCAAAAACCTATAAAAATGGCTCTGAACCAATTCTAGAACTGCAGAACCCACAAAAGAGAAGAGGGAAGCAGGGCTCCAGCCCAGGACAGCCTGGATGGTCTCTGGGTGAGGTCCATCCTGCATGGAGCTAGGACTGGAGCAGAACGAAGCAGAGCCCAGTATAGGTGGCGCAGACCAACCAGACCAGGAGCTGGGTGGAGTGTGCCCTAGAGACCTGAATCAATGAGCTGCAGCAGTTACCAGACTTCTCAACCCACAAACACCAAAGACAACAGAGAAGGTTAGTGTGAAAAGCTGCGGGAGTGGAAGGAGTTCGAGGTTTGGCTACCACCCAGGGGGCAGTGGAGGTGGGGCAGCTACAGAACTATAGCTGCAGTTGCTTCTGGCCCTAGGCCCACCTGGTGGGAGGAATTAAGTGGCTGATCAGAGCAGGAGTGCACAGCCTGCTGAAGATCTAAGTCCAGTCCGGGTTGGGGTTTCTTGGGGAAGGAGGAGTGCTGGTGTAGCACAGCTGGCACATCCCCCCAAGCTTGGAACATAGAACTCTTTAGTCTACAAGCAGTCATACCCCGCTGAAAATATCAAGGGTCAAGTTAGTTGGTTGGGAATATGGCCATGCAGCAAAAATGCACCCAGATTCAGTCTCAGACTTTTGAATCTTACTTTGGAAACAAAGAAGACCAAAACATACAAGAAGAAGTCAACAAGGTGCAAGAGCCTACACCAAAAGCCTCCAAGAAAAACATGAACTGGTCTCAGGACATGGAAGAGCTCAAAAAGCATTTGGAAAAGCAAGTTAGAGAAGTACAGGAAAAATTGGGAAGAGAAATGAGAAGGATGCAAGAAAACCATGAAAAACAAGTCAATGACTTGCTAAAGGAGACCCAAAAAAATACTGAAAAATACACTGAAGAAAATATCACCTTAAAAAATAGACTAACTCAAATGGCAAAAGAGCTCCAAAAAGCCGATGAGGAGAAGAATGCCTTGACAGGCAGAATTAGCCAAATGGAAAAGGAGGTCCAAAAGACCACTGAAGAAAATACTACCTTAAAAATTAGATTGCAGTCAGTGGAAGCTAGTGACTTTATGAGAAATCAAGATATTATAAAACAGAACCAAAGGAAGGAAAAAATGGAAGACAATGTGAAATATCTCATTGGAAAAACCACTAACCTGGAAAATAGATCCAGGAGAGATAATTTAAAAATTATTGGACTACCTGAAAGCCATGATCAAAAAAACAGCCTAGATATCATCTTTCAAGAAATTATCAAGGAGAACGGCCCTAATATTCTAGAGCCACAGGGCAAAATAGAAATTGAAAGAATCCACAGATCGCCTCCTCAAATAGATCCCAAAAAGAAATCTCCTAGGAATATTGTCACCAAATTCCAGAAGTACCAGATAAAGGAGAAAATACTGCAAGCAGCCAGAAAGAAACAATTTGAGTATTGTGGAAACATAATCAGAATAATCGAAGATCCAGCAGCTTCTACATTAAGAGATTGAGGGGCTTGGGATATGATATTCTGGATGTTAATGGAGCTAGGATTAAAACCAAGAATCACATACCCAGCAAAACTGAGTATCATGCTCCAAGGCAAAATATGGATTTTCAATAAAATAGAGGACTTTCAAGCTTTCTCAGTGAAAAGACCAGAGCTGAATAGAAAATTTGACTTTCAAACACAAGAATCAAGAGAAGCAGGAAAAGGTAATCAAGAAAAAGAAATTGCAAGGGACTTACTAAAGTTGAACTGTTTTGTTTACATTCCTACATGGAAAGATAATGTGTATGATTCATGAGACCTCAGGGTAGCTGAAGGGAATATGCATATATATATATATATATATATATATATATATATATATATTTATGTATATATATGTTATGTGAGTGTGTATGTATGTATATATGTATGTTCATATATATACATATATATGTGTATATATATATATATATATATATATATATATATATATATAGAGAGAGAGAGAGAGAGAGAGAGAGAGAGAGAGAGACAGAGAGAGAGAGAGAGAGAGAGAGAGAGAGTGGGCACAGGGTGAGTTGAAGATGAAGGGAAGATATCTAAAAGAAACAAAATCAAATTAAGGGGTGAGAGAGGAATATATTGAGAGAGGGAGATAGGGAGAGATAGAACGGGGTAAATTATCTCACATAAAAGTGGCAAGAAAAAGCAGTTCTGTAGGAAGGGAAGAGAAGGCAGGTGAGGGGGAATGAGTGAATCTTGCTCTCATCAGATTTGACCTGAGGAGGGAATACCATACATACTCAATTGGGTAACTTACCCCACAGGAAAAAAGGAGGAAGAAGATAAAAAAGGGAGTTTGATAGAAGGGAGGGCAGATGCGGGTGGAGGTCGTCAAAAACAAACACTTTCAAAAGGGGACAGGGTGAAGGGAGAAAATTCAATAAAGGGGGATAGTTTAGGAAGGAGCAAAATATAGTGAGTCTTTCACAATGTGAGTATTGTGGAAGGGTTATACATAATGATATGCATGTGACCTATGTTGAATTGCTTGACGTTTTAGGGAGGGTGGTTGGGAAGGGAAGAGGGGAGAGAATTTGGAACTCAAAGCTTTAAAAACAGATGCTCAAAAACAAAAAAAGTTTTTGCATGCAACTAGAAAATAAGATACACAGGCAATGGGGCGTAGAAATTTACTTTGCCCTACAAGAAAGAAAGGCAAAAGGAGATGGGAGGGGAGTGGGGTGACAGAAGAGAGGGCTGACTGGGGAACAGGTCAACCAGAATATACACCATCTTTGAGTGGGGGCAGGGTAGAAATGGGGAGAAAATTTGTAATTTAAACTCTTGTGAAAATCGATGCTGAAAACTAAATATATTAAATAAAAAAAGAAGTCAAGGTACCTAATCTCATCTATATATCTGGGGGGTGTGTTGGTAACCAAAAATGGGCTCCTTAGCACTTAGTCAACAAGTGCCCTTGAATAGTTTGGCTTTTTCCCCTGAACTAACTGAATGCTGTCTGTATGTTGGATTGGAGCAAGCTTATCAGCCCCTTCACCTTGCTTCCCTTTGTTAAGCAGATCGAAAGAACCTGGGCCTTCCCAGTCAACACCTTCACCTTGCTTAAGCAGATCAAAAGAACCTGTGCTTTCCCGGTGTGCTGGCTACACCCCTGCAGAAGCTGCTAGCCGGATGGTTAAAAACAGCTTCCATTGGAGCCAGAGACTGCTACAGCTGCAGCCAAAGCTGCAGCAGGAGCTGCCGGTAGCAGAGCTGACCTACGTGTGGATTGAGGAGTGCTGAACAAGGACTTGAGGCCAGTGGGTAATCTTTCTACCATAGAGGGGAAGCATGTATATGATTTTGCTTTATACCATCATGCTTCTTTGTGGCCTCCTGGTTACTCTTGTGAGGCAGACTTTTTGGGCCTGGAAGCTTTTGATCAAAATATCAAAATGGGGATGCTGGTTCATGGGTCTGTTACTTTGGAGTTTAAATACATGTTTTGATTCTTCTGCCTCCTGTCTAGAGAAGTCCTTATATCCTGCGGTTCTGAACCTTTCCGACATATATATGATTCTTTTTGAAATTATAAATTCTGCCCTCATAATACAGGGGGGAGAGGCAAAATTAGACCTGCCGTTATTAATTTATCTCTTAATAAGGCAAGTGGGTAGAGAGAAGGATAGAGTGCTAGACCTGAGGTTAAATCCTGCCTTGAACACTTCTTAGCTGTGTAATTAAGTAAATTTGTCCATTTTTTTTACCTCATTCTTTATCTAACCTTAATCACTGAATGGGCATTGCTTTAGAAAAAACTGTGACCTGGGAAAGGCCTTAGCTTAAAAAAGTTCAAAATCTCCCAGTACAACCAGGGACATGACCTCTCCAGTCTTCCTGATCTATGTCTTGCCACTGGATACAGATAGCTCAGGAGGAGACACTGAGGCTGGTGATACTGTACAACCCTGCTTCATGTAAATCCAATTCACTTGTAAGTCATGACATCACTTTCCTGATGGATATCATGGTCCTCTCTGAGAACAAAGGACAAATACAGTCATGGGCAAGTCACATAACCTCTGACTGCCTCATTTTCTTCATCTCTAAAATGGGGGATAAAAATAGCATCTATCTTCCAATGTTGTTTTGAAGATCAAATGAGGTAATATTTGTAAAACACTTTGTAAACCTTAAAGTGCTAGCTAATAGATTACTATCATAAGAAGCAATTATCCCATTGGCTTCTGATAGCCTAGATTTAATATTCTTGTCATTTATCAATTCAAGTTTTTAAATCTTGGGAAAACTTCCTCATTTTTTAGCCCTACTTTACAGAGGAAGGCTGGTCATTTTTACCAGTGTCACATAGCACAGATTCACCCATGCATAGGTTTGGTTTTTGTTTCCTGGTGTGTGTGTGTGTGTGTGTGTGTGTGTGTGTGTGTATGTATGTATTTGGATTTCTTTCTTTTCTTGTGTTGGCCAAGATAGGTCTTTGAGAGTTCCAGGGAAAAGCCTTCTCTATCCAATAGGAGATAATGTGATTGATTTGAATTAAGTGAGTTTCCTGTTTCTCAGAATTATTTATTTATTTATTCATTTGTTTGTCTGTTTATTTATTTATTTTTAGTTTGATATGAGTGAGGTGAGTTTCATGTTTCTTAGAATTATTTATTTTTATTTTATGATTTATTATTTTTTTTATCTGAGTCTAGAACCTTTTGGGGAAGCTGTTTACTGTTATTGAGCTATCTCAATTTGAGTAAAATTCGTGGACTGGAATAAGTAATTAAAGCTTTAGTTACTAGATATTTGTGGGGAATGTGGAGGGAGCCCATGGTAATAGGTAACAAAATGGTAATGGAATGGCCTAAGGCTTTCTATACCAGTGACATCATGAAATATGTGAAACAAATATTAATGACTAGACAGAAAAGGGCATTGGATTTAGAGTCCAGGAACTCTGGAACACCTTACTCTCTTTATGATCTTAATCTTAATCTTTCTTAGTTACTTAATCTCTCTGTTTCATTTTCTTCATCTGTAAAGGGAGGCAGTTGGATTAGACTGGTTCCTAACTTCTTTGTATTTCACAGACCTTTTTCCTCTGTCTACTGAAGCCTATGGAACTCATCTCAGAAGAGTGTTTTTAAATGAATAAAATAAAACATCTAGTATTACAAAGTGAACCAATTATATTGAAACATAATTATCCAAAGACAAGCAAGCAAAACCCCCACAAGTTCACACACCCCAGGTTAAGAATACCAGGATTAGAAGATTTCTCAGATCTCTAATAGTTGTAGGCTGTTGGAATGGCCATTTCCCACTGCCTTTCACACCACCAGTATGAAAAGGTACTCCATTAAGAAAACTACACCTTTAAGGAAGATATGGAGATCAAGGCTTTGCCTCAGGGTGCTAAATTTTATATGATGCTGACACTTATACTCCTTAGCAAGCATAAAAAAAAATCTAAGCTTACCTAATTAGCAAGAATAATTAGTTAAAATAGTAACTGGCCAGATGGCACTTTCTTTCCTTGCATCTGTGCCCTGTTAAGCTCCTTACTAGTTAGCCCTGCCCATTCTTTCCCCTACTGATAGCCTCCTTGCCTCACTGTGTCTGGAGGTTTCCATAAAGTTCATTTGGGGGTACGTTTTATGCTGCTTGCCCAAGGCACCAAAAATTCTAATTACGTCTCCTCTAATGTCTAGATTCCTTGCACTAGCCTGATGGATGACCACTGTATGTATTTGCCTGGTGGGCTTTTCACCAACTATAATTTCATCCACATATTTCAAAATACTTGGTTTTATGTTTGGTGGTCAGAGACTGAAACTTGCATGAACAAAACTAACTCTTTCTTTCTTTGCCTCTAGTTTTAATGCAGCTACCAAGTCATACTTCTGACTCTCTTCTTTTCAATGCTTTTTCTCAAACAGTAACAGTGAATGGTCAAAGGAAAATACAGTCAGTGGCAGGCAAAAGTTAACTGGAATCTTTATATAGACATGAAATAAGTAGTAAATACAGCAGGACCCAACTCCAAACGTATCTGCCACAAGCAGGCCAGGAGTCTAAGGTAGGAAAAGAAATCAATGGCAGATCCAAGTAGAAAGGTGGTGATAGCTCTTGTGTTAGAGTAATACTAATCCTTAAACCTGGGGGAAATGGAACATTGAGATAGAGCCCCAAGGTCTGCAGCACTAAATGGTATCACACCACTTGAAATGCTGTAACCAGCCACTTCAGTCTGTAAATGGGTAATCAATTAAGCATCCCCTTAATTTGAGAGTGGCAGGGTCTAGTCAAATAGGAGAGATTAAACACTGTTTTCTAGTAATTAGTTTCACTTTAAAGTATTAGAGGTTTCCAAGACTTCCACATCAGGATGGAAAGTAAATGTATCCACTTTGAGTCCAAAGCCTATTATACAAAGTAATTGATGTTGGGGATGGTCTAAATGAGATTTAAGGTTCTGATCCATCAGTCCTTCAAGGTTAAGGACCTCTACCGGTGTCAGTACTTAAAAGAATGGTCATGGGAAACCATGTAGCCACATTGATGACTCTGATCATTTTTTTTCTTACTAAAAGGATTCTAAAGATCCAATGCATCTGTGATCTCACTCTTGTGGGTATTAAAAAAAAAACTGCATTGCAACTTGTCTATGCTTACTCAATCTTTGCAAATCTTACTCATGTCTTCAAATAGGATTACCACAGGGAGAATCCCTACAATGCTGGGAACTTGATACCAATTCTAATGACACCACAAGGAAATCAATGAAGAATGTTGTTTTTCAATTTGTTGTTTCAATTCCTTTCAACCTGTACTATAATTTGGGGGAAATCTGAATAAAGCTTGTATGTGGCTTTTATCTTTGTTTTCCCGAAAGAAAGGGTCAGATCTTCAATTCCCACATGTACTCAATTATGTTATACTCAGTGTGTAATACTAGATATTAAGCAATTCCCTCCACCACAGAAAATTCTGATTTCACAAGAGTATGTCCATGAACTAAAATTGAAACTTGCATGACTTAAATAGCCAATTAGACTCTCCCTAGAAAAGGGGCTCTTAAATTTTAATGTTTGCCATGGAACCCTTTGGCAGTCTGGTGAAGCCTATGGCCCCATTCTCAGAATAACATTTTTCATAAAATAAATAATAATAATTGAAATAAAATAATTTTACATAAGATAAAATGCATAGGATTGCAAAGGAAAGCAACTTATTAAAATAAAGGTTTTGTTTCCTTCCTATCCAAGTTCAAGTTTCCCTGGAAATTTGTCTATAGTTGCCTTAAGGGATCCATAGACCCAAGGTTAAAAGCCCAAATGCTAGAAGCTAATTCCTTTATGGTATTACTGAATAGGTCCTTTCCATTCACCTCAAATCTGAACCATCATAGAAAGTCTCAGCAGTATCATGTTGTTGTTGTTGTTGTTCATTTGTTTTAATCATGTCCAATTTTCATGACCACATTTGAGTTTCTTTTTTTTAAATTCTTATTTTATTATTTAACATTTTTAGTTTTCAACATTGACTTCCACAAGATTTTGAGTTACAAATTTTCTCCCCATTTCTGCCCTCCCCCCACTTTAAAATGGCATATATTCTGATTGCCCCATTCCCCAGTTAGTCCTCCTTTCTGTCACCCCTCTCCCCTCCCCCATCCACTTTCCCTGTACTTTCTTGTAGGGCAAGATAGATTTCTATACCCCATTGCTTGTATATCTTATTTCCCAGCTGCATGCTAAAACAACTTTTTATTGAGCATCTGCTTTTAGAACTTTAAGTTCCAAATTCTCTCCCCTCTTCCCTCCTCACCCACCCTCCCTAACAAGGCAAGCAATTCAACATAAGCCACACATGTATCATTATGCAAACTTTTCCATAATAGTCATGTTGTGAAAGACTAACCATATTTTGCTCCATCCTATCCTGTGCCCCTTTATACAATTTTCTCTCTTGACCTTGTCCCTTTTCAAAAAGTGTTTGCTTTTGATTACCTCCTCCCCTGATCTACCCTCCCTTCTATCATCCCCCCTTTCTTATCCCCTTCCTCCTACTTTCCTGTGGGTTAAGATACCCAATTGAGTATGTATGTTATTCCCTCCTCAAGTCAAACCCTATGAGATCAAGATTCACTCATTCCCCCTCACCTGCCCCCTCTTCCCTTCCAGCAGAACTGCTTTTTCTTGTCACTTTAATGTGAGGTAATTTACCCCATTCTATCTCTCCCTTTCTCCCTCTCTCAATATATTCCTCTCCCATTCCTTACTTTCATTTTATTTTTTTTAGATATTATCCCTTCATATTCAACTCACCCTGTGCCCCCTGTCTATGTATATATATATATATATATATATATATATATATATATATATATATATATATGCTTCTCTTGATTCTTGTATTTGAAAGTCAAATTTTCTATTCAGCTCTGGTCTTTTCATTGAGAATGCTTGAAAGTCCTCTTTTTTATTGAAAGTCCATATTTTGCCTTGGAGAATTGTACTCAGTTTTGCTGGGTAGGTGGTTCTTGGTTTTAATCCTAGCTCCTTTGACCTCTGGAATTTCATATTCCAAGCCCTTTGATTCCTTAATGTAGAAGCTGCTAGATGTTGTGTTATCCTGATTGCATTTCCACAGTACTTGAATTGTTTCTTTCTTTCTGCTTGTAATATTTTCTCCTTGACCTGGGAACTCTGGAATTTGGCTACAAAATTCCTAGGAGTTTCCTTTCTGGGATCTTTTCAAGAG
This sequence comes from Trichosurus vulpecula, assembly GCF_011100635.1. Taxonomy (NCBI): domain Eukaryota; kingdom Metazoa; phylum Chordata; class Mammalia; order Diprotodontia; family Phalangeridae; genus Trichosurus; species Trichosurus vulpecula. The sequence continues at coordinate 100,248 of NW_023494525.1, read as the reverse complement.
GAAATCAGTGGATTCTTTAAATTTCTATTTTACCTTCTGGTTCTAGAATATCAAAGCAGTTTTCCTTGATTATTTCTTGAAAGATGATGTCTAGGAGTGGAGTAAACACACATTTCCCTAAATCATACCAGCTTGCAAGAACCAAGAACTCACAGGTCCCTAGAATTATCTCTAAAACAGCTACACAAAAACTTGAGGCTTGGGACAGTGCTGCCTCTACTCTGGAAGTAAAGCCCCACTTTAGCATAGAGTTAAAAGTCAAGAAATAGGCTGGGAAAATGAGCAAACTGCAGAAAAAGATCCTGACTATAGAAAATTGCTATGGGGACTGGGAAGTTCAAAACAAAAATTCAGAAGACCAAAAAAAAAAAAAACCCAAACAAACTGTTGCATCCAAAGGCTCAAAAAAATTGGTCTCAGGCCATGAAAGAGCTCAAAAAGGATTTTAAAAATCAAATGAGAGAGGTAGATGAAAAATGGAAAGAAAAATGAGAGTGATGTAAGGAAATCATGGGGGAAAAAGGAGTTAAGAGTTTGGAGAAAAGAGGCACAAAAATACTGTAGAAAATAACATCTTAAAAAATAGATTAAGCCAAATGGTAAAATAGGCACAAAAAATCCAATGAAGAGAAGAATGTCTTGAAAAGCAGAATTGGCCAAAGGGAAAAAAGATATATAAAAATTCACCAAATAGAATAACTTCTTAAAAAGTAGAATTAGCCAAATGGAAAAGGAAGTGCAAAAGCTCACTGAAGAAAATAATTCTTTAGAATTGTTATTATTAATTGTAGAATTAGAATTATATTATAGAATATATTATGTTATGGAATATATTACGTCATAGAAAATGTCATATTATAAAATATAATATATTGTAAAATATATTATAGAATTATATAATCAGAATTGGGTGAGTGGAAACTAATGGCTAATGACTTTATGAAAGATCAAAAAACAATCAAGCAAAATAAAATGAGTGAAAAACAGATAAAAGACAATGTGAAATATCTAATTGGAAAAATAACTCACCTATAAAATAGATCCAGGAGAGATAATTTAAGAATTATTATACTATTTGAAAGCCCTGATAAAAAAAGAGCCTAGACATCATCTTTGAAGAAATTTTCAAGGAAAACTGCCTTGATATTCTAGAACCAGAAGGTAAAATAGAAATTGAAAGAATGCACTGATCACCTCCTTAAAGAGATACCTAAATGAAAATACCCAGGAATAATATAGTCAAATTCTAGAGCTCTGAGGTCAAGGAGAAAATATTGCAAGCAAGCAAAAAGAAACAATTCAAATATTGTGGAGCAACTGTCAATATATCAGAAGATTTATCAGCTTCTACATTAAATTATCAGATGGGCTTGTAATATGATATATCGGAGGGCAAAGGAGCTAGGATTACAAAAAAGACTCACCTAGCCAGCAAAACTCAGGATAATTCTTTAGGGAGGAAAATGGATATTCAATGAAGTAGAGGACTTTCAAGCACACCTGATGAAAAGACCAGAGCTGAATGGAAAATGTGACTTTCAAATACAAGATACAAAACAAACATAAGAAGGTAAATGGGAAAGAGAAACCATGAGGGGTTTGATAAGGTTAAACTGTTGATATTCCTACATGGGAAAAAGATACTTGTAACTCCTAAAAAACTTTCTCAGTATTAGGGCAGTTAGAAGGAGTATACCTAGACAGAGGACACAGGTATGCAGTGAATATTAGGGAATAATATCCAGAAAAAAAATAAAATTAAAGGATGAGAAAGAGGGGTGCACTGGGAGAGTGGAAAAAGGAGATGTAGAATGGGGGAAATTATCTGACATAAAAGAGGCATGAAAGAGCTTTTGCAGTGGAAGGGAAGATAGGGGAGTTGGGGAGGATACCATGAATCTTACTCTCATAGGAACTGGTTCAAAGAGGGAGTAACATACACAGTCCTTTGTGTAGAGAAATCTATCCGGTATGGACCGGAAAGTAGGAGAGGAAGGGGATAAGAGAAGGGGGTGGGGCTGACAGAGGGGAGGGCAGATTGGGGAAGGTAAAAGCCAGAAGCAAAGCACTTTTGAAGAGGGACAGGGTGAAGGGAGAGGGGAAAGTAGGATTAACAGGTGGAAAATAGGATGGAGGAAAATACATAGTAATCATAACTGTGAAAAAAATTATGGCAGGTTTCTGTGATAAAAACCTCATTTCTCAAATATATAGTGAACTGAACCAAATTTGTAAAAATACAGGTTATTCCCCAATTGATAGTCAACAAATATGACCAGGTACTGTTGAGAAAAAGAAATGAAAGGTATCCATAGTCATGTTTAAAATAAAATCTTCTAAATCTCTATTGGTTCAGAGAAATTCAAATTAAAACAACTCTAGGGTACCATCTAGTATCTATCAGATTGGCTAATATGACAGAAAAAGAAAATGACAAATGTTGGAGGAGATTTGGGAAAATTAAAAGACTAATGCACTGTTTGTGAAGCGGTATGCTGATTCAATCATTCTGTAGAGCAGTTTATGCCCAAAGGGCTATAAAACTAGGTATACCCTTTGACCAAGCAATGTCACTATTAAGTCTGTATCCCAAAGAGATCATAAAAATGGAAAAGGATGCATATGTACAAAAATATTCATAGCAGCTCTTTTTGTGGTGGCCAAGAATTGGAAACTGAGGTGATACCCATCAGTTGGGGAATGGCTGAATGAGTTGCAGTATATAAATGTAACAGAGCAGGAGGATTTCAGTAAAAAAAAAAACCTGTGAACTGATGCGAAGTGAAGTGAACAGAACCAGGAGAACATTGTACATAGTAACAGCAACATTGTATGATGACCAACTTCAATAGACTTATCTCCTCTCAGCAATGCAATGATCTAAGATAATTCCAAAGGACTAAAGATGGAAAATTCTGTCAATATCCAGAGAAAGAACAATGGAGACTGCATGCAGATCTAAGTATACTATTTTCTCTTTTATTTGTTTTTGTTTTTTTTCTTTCTCATGTCTTTTTTTTGCCTTTTGTACTGATTCTTCTTTCACAACATGACTAATGTGGAAATATGTTTAATATGATTGTATATGTTTAACTTATGTCAGACTGCATGCTATCTTGGGTGGGAAGGGAGGGAGGAAGAAAAAAATGGAACTCAAATTCTTGTAAAAGTAAATGTTGACAACTATCTTTTCATGTAATTGGAAAAAAATAATATACTATTAAGTGGGAGGAAGAAGAAATGATGAGCAGAATTCTCTCAGAAAAACCTGAAATCACTTACATAAACTAATGCAAAATGAAATGACCAGAATGAGAAAAATATTGTACATAGTTAACAGCAATATTATATGATCAACTGCTAAAGACTTTGCTATTCTCAGTAATAAAATTATTCCATACAATTTATGATGAAAAAATGCTGTCCATCTCCAGAGAAAAGAACTGATGGAATCTGAATGAAGATCAAAGCATACTTTTTCTTTACTTTATTTTTTTCCTTTTTTTGTTTGTATTTTCTTTTATAACATGACTAACATGGAAATATGTTTTGGATTACTGCACATGTATAACCTATATCAAATTACTTGCCTTCTCAATAAGAGGGGATGGGAGAGAGGGAGAGAGATGATTTGGAATGAAAAAAACATCAAAAACAATGTTAAAAAATTTTATATATAATTGGGGGAATAAATTAAATAAAATATGCTGTTGAAGAAAGCTTTTCACTTGGGTTATATGTGTACAGAAACTCTCATTTGAGGAACTCTCATTTAGAATTCTAGAATTTGTCAACTCTCAAAATCAGCATTACTCAGCAAGAAACTGGAGAAACCCCATCTCAGGCTTAACTCATATAGCACACATTCTGTACTTGCCATTCTAATTCCCATTAGCAATGCTAAGTTGGATTCCCTGAACACATTTGAAACATTTCCCTTATGGCCTTTAGATGTAATCAAAAGCATCTGAGTGCATCTTTTTCTATAGATAACTCACAAAGTCCATACCTGTATGTTTCCCCCTTAATTATAAGTTTATATAAATTAGTTAGCCAGAAGAAGACATATTTTACTAAGAAGTTATAGTAAGAATACTTGGTACAAAACATACTCCCAAATATCAGGGACATATTCTTCTACAAGTATGTGCAGAGTCCAGATGACAAAAGGCTCAAAGTTGGCTAGCATATATGGCAAAGGAGAAATTCATAGCTTTTGACTGTTAAAAGTCCTCTTCTCTGCTTTATGGGATATTAACATATTTCTCTTAGGTATAGAGTAGCTTTGTTGATAGAATACTTACAGGGTCTTGAATTTGTCTTTCCTCATCACATCTAATCTATCCTTCACTCCAGATGAAGACAATATTGTCTTGGGATGCAGCTAGGACTGTGATGATAGGTCAAAAATCCTTTGGTCTTCTATTTTCACAAAATCGTTCTTTGTTCAAGGGTGTGGAATTTTTCTGCTAGCCTCTAAAAAATCCTTCTCAGAATCATGTTAGAGTCTCCACTAGGTTTCTAGATACTTGAATCTGTTATTCCAAACAGGCTCCCAGGCTTAATAAAAGTTGAAAAGGCATGAAAATTCCCTCAAGCAATTCAGAAAGCTGAAATGCTGTGGTTGAAAGGAGATGCTTTGTCCTTGTTCATACTTCTGATTGATTCACCAAAACATATTTTCATGTGATAAAAGTATCAGGGCACAGTTCATGTAAATGGAATGGGAGTGATTTGAGCAGATGACTCAATCAACACTCATCCTTACCTGCAAGTCACGATTTTATATTGTGGGGTATGAGTGGAAGGAGAAAACTCCTCTTTTCTTCCACCTTTGCTGTCCCTTAGTCTGGATGACCAAGAGGAAGAAATCAAGGGAAAGGAAAATGGAAAGGGATGAATCACTTCACAACTGTGTCTCATAAACTACAGAAGGTGCAGCAAGAATCTATCCTCCCAAGCCTCTGTTAAACACTCCCTAGGAGACAGCTATGATCACAGATACCAAGTTAGCAAGGTATTAAGGTAGGAAAGAATTGGTATACTTCAGATGCCTACATCAAGAAACTTGCCCTAAAATTTAATCAAAATGTTTGCCTGGGGATTAATCAAATAGATAAGAATTCTCCCTTATTAGTCCCCTTTTTGTATTATTTTGAGCTATCCTATTTAGCAAAGAGGTAATGTTGGGTAATAGTAAGCTAATAAAAATCACAAGGGCATACTTAAGGATAATATTTTTCCCCCTTTACTGAAAGATATCCATTCTTCATGATTGGTTATCCAATATCCCAAACCTTAACAATGCAAAAATATATCATCCATCATAATAGCTTAAAAACAGCGTGGCACACATGAGCTCTTATCATCCTTTCACTCTTTTGAAAATGAAATTTTAATAATTATCAAGCGATTTTCTGGGGGTATACTAAAAACACATTTGAACCAGCTGCACATCTGTGTACATGAACACCATAAAGAGGGAAGAGTGACTTAATGATTATCTGTACTGCCCAGCCCCCCAAATCCCGATCAGAGAAGTCTCCCCAATCCTGTCAGAAAAAAGTGTTACACATAGTTTGATTTCTGTGAGTGTGTAAAGAACTAATCAGAAATAGAAATAGATTGGCAAAACACCAGGTGAAGCATGACATGAAAGGAAAATGGTGTAGGTGGTGACAGAAGGCATTGATATTTTTGTTTTCATCCCCCCCCATTCCCACCCACACCTCCTTTCAGAAACAAGTTATAGCCTTTTGGCATTACTCCAAAGTGTTCAGTCTCCTGGTATCTCCATGCTGTCCCTTGGAAATTCAGGCCTATAATCCACGTACATAAGAGAATTTTCCGGCTGCCATCAAAGCTTACTTGGCCCATTACCTAATCCTTCTAATTTCTGCCTTTCTGGTCTGCAAGAGGAGGAAAATTAAGGGTTCATAAAGGAAATGACCTAAGGAGTTTGTTGTGTCTGCTGCTAGGTAACAATGCCATACTCCAGCTAAACTGAATTTAAAGCATTTGAGGGATTTATACTGATATTGCAAATTTCAGGCACAGTGACTGGTCAGTTGCAAAAATATTTGGGGGATGGTAGGGTCTTTGTTGAGTCCTAAAACAGAAGTTAGGATACCTCAATTTTACTTCTGGCTCTGCCATTAATTCATACTTGAATTTTAGCTGAAATATTTCACTTTTGGGGGCCTCTGTTTCCTCACATAAAATAAGAGTTGCATTAGATGACCATTTAGTCTCCCAGTGCTAAGTCCAATGTGAGGATGCTGCTTTCCCAGGATTCATTATAACAGGTAACTTGGGATTGATGCATGTCCAGAGTGTCTCTGGTGCAATTCCTCTCATGTAAGAACCCAGGGAACCTGCTTAAGGGAGAGTCATGATGATGTAACACGGATGTGCCTTGGAGAGAATTTGGAGGATGTGTAGAGAGTCTGTAACCAGTTTTTCTTTGTTAACCATATGGTGCACATCCACCTCTTTGGCTTCAGTAGCAGAATCAGAATGAAGGGCACATTCAAAAATTCTTACTTGGCTTTGGTCTTCCCCCTTGGCTGGGTCTCTACTCTTGGTTTGACTTTGACCCCTTGATTTCGAATCTAGGCCTCAATCTTTATTCTTTTATATTAGATGAATGGGATTAATTTGAAGCCTCTGACCTGGTGAATTTCAAAAGTTTAGGAAAGCTAGCCTCAAGGAGTTCAGGAGTACCACATTTGAATTAATGTCAGGTTGTGTAGTTAGCTCAGCCTTCATGTTAAGAGGAGCAGAGCCCAGCCAGCTGTAGCTGCTGAAGGACTCAGGCAGTATTGATTTCACATTTGAACATATATTTAGTGTGATCAATGCTATGTAGAAATTATGATAATTCTGAGCCTTTCTCCCAAGGTGGGATACAGAGAGTATATCTCCTAAGGTGTGTGAGTAGGTGGAATGTCAGGGGATGAGAGGGTATTTGTTTTACTTTTGGTTTTGTGGTTTTTAAATTTTTTTTATTTTTTTTTACTAATTTTCTAAGTAATTACTACTGCAAACACAAATTGATGGTAAGTGAAACCAGGGTGCTAGTTACTCACTGGTGGCTAAAAGCAGGAAAAACACAGTTAATCAAGGCTATAGATGAAAGCATTAGAGAAGAAATGTCCTAAACCCCTGAAGTGTATTCCTAGGACCCTGAGGATGAGATGTAGAAGCATGAGTCTAGGATAATGAGGAGAGGAAGGGAATGGAAAAGGAATAGAAATTTCTCAAGTGTCTACTATGTGGAGGGGTGGAGCCAAGATGGCAACAGGAAAGCAAGGACTTGCCTAGGGGTCTCCCCCAGGACCCTCCAAACACCGATAAAAAATGGCTCTGAACAAATTCTAGAACTACAGAACCCATGAAGTAGCAGAGGGAAACAGGGCTCCAGCCCAGGACATCCTGGATGGTCGCTGGGTAAGGTCTATCATGCATGGAGCTGGGAGGGGAATGGAACAGAGCCCAGCATGGGCTGTGCCTGGACCAACCAGACCAGGAGATGGGCAGAATAGGTCCTAGCACCCTGAATCAGTGAGCTGTGGCAGCTACTAGACTTCTCAACCCACAAACACCAAAGACAACAGAGAAGGTTAGTGGAAAAAGCTGCGGGGACAGAGTGAAAGGAGTTCCAGGTTCGGCCACCACCCCGGAGGCAGTGGAGGAGGTGCAGCTACAAAACAACAGCTGCAATTTCTTCCAGCCCCAGCCCCACCTGGTGGGAGGAATTAAGTGACAGATCAGAGCAGGAGTGCAGAGCCTGCTTGAGATCTGAGTCACAGTAGGGGTTGGCAGTTCTTGGGGGAGGAAGAGTGCAGTTGTGCCAGAGCTTGCTGTGAGAAATAGCTCCGACAACAAGAGCGCATCCACTCAAGTTTGGAACAAAGTACTGTCTACCCTACAAGCAGTCATGCCCTAACGAAAACCTCAAGGGTCAAGTAGTTGGCTGGGAACATGGCCAGGCAGCGAAAATGGACTCAGATTCAGACTCAGACTTTGGAATCTTCCTTTGGTGACAAAGAAGACCAAAACATACAGCAAGAACTCAACAAAGTCAAAGAACCTACATCAAAAGCCTCCAAATAAAACATGAACTGGTTTCAGGCCATGGAAGAGCTCAAAAAGGATTTGGAAAAGCAAGTTAGAGAAGTAGCAGAAAAGTTGGGAAGAGAAATGTGTCATGCGAGAAAACCATGAAAAACAAGTCAATGACTTGCTAAAGGAGACCCAAAAAATATTGAAGTAAACAACACCTTAAAAATAGACTAACTCAAATGACAAAAGAGCTCCAAAAAGCCAATGAGGAGAAGAATGCCTTGAAAGGCAGAATTAGCCAAATGGAAAAGGAGGTCCAAAAGACCACTGAAGAAAATACTGCCTTAAAAATTAGATTGGAGCAAGTGGAAGCTAGTGACTTTATAAGAAATCAAGATATTATAAAACAGAACCAAAGGAATGAAAAAGTGGAAGACAATGTGAAATATCTCATTGGAAAAACCACTGACCTGGAAAATAGATCCAGGAGGGAGAATTTAAAAATTATTGGACTACCTGAAAGCCATGATCAAAAAAAGAGCCTAGATATCATCTTTCAAGAAATTATCAAGGAGAACTTCCATGACATTCTAGAGTCACAGGGTAAAATAGAAATTGAAAGAATCCACCGATCATCTCCTCAAAAAGATCCCAGAAAGAAAACTCCTAGGAATATTGTCACCAAATTCAGAGCTCCCAGATCAAGGCGAAAATATTGCAAGCAGCCAGAAAGAAAGAATTTAAGTATTGTGGAAACACAATCAGAATAACACAATATCTAGCAGCTTCTACATTAAGAGATCAAAGGGCTTGGAATATGATATTCCAGAGGTCCATGGAGCTAGGATTAAAACCAAGAATTGTTGTGTAGAAAATAACAGCGAGATGAGACCTGGGCTTCATGGTAAATTTAAATGTGGATTTATTTAGCAAGCTCAAGACTACCTGGAGTTCATACTGAAAGCAGGCAGTCTGGAACTGAGTGACTACAAGGCTTATAAAGGCAAAAATCACAATTACACAATTAGGGAGGGTCACTAGTAGAAACAATGATGTTCAGAAGCAAAGATCATTGGTTGGATGGATCCATAGCTCAGGGCTAATTTGGGAATATGGTGCAAGGGTACAGGGGTGTAACCTTCTTGTGACATGGGGGTCTCTCCTAGGTCATGATCAGTTTCCTAGAACAGGGTGGAGGGCACAGGGTGGAGGAACATGAGGCAAAGGGCAGTGGAATTCCTCAGAACAGGCTGGGATCACGCCCTGGGCAAAGGGTGGGAGACCTCTGTAGCTCCTGTTTGGTCAGCTATGTTCTGGGTGGAGGGACCTAGCTTGACCTAGCTTAGTCAGTGGAACAGTTGCACCATAACCCGTGGTGTTGGTACCCTATTTGGAAACAGGGTAGTCTCTCCTTAAGATGAACTTGTACCTTGACCCTTGGACTGATCCTTGCACATAATGCTGTTGTAAAGCTGATAAAGGGAAAAGGCATTCGAGGACTAGCCTTGGGCAATCTACCCAGAACTATGCCTTACCTGTTTCAAGCCATCAGAGAGTATAGGACAAGGACAAAGACAGGAATATAGAGGGGATTAATGGTGGGCTCAAAGGGGATTAATGGTGGGCCTCAATTTGGGTGTAACAGAATCACCTACCCAAGCAAAACTGAGTATAATGCTCCAAGTCAAAATATGGATTTTCAATAAAATAGAGGACTTTCAAGCTTTCTCAGTGAAAAGACCAGAGCTGAATAGAAAATTTGACTTTCAAACACAAGAATCAAGAGAAGCATGAAAAGGTAAACAAGAAAGAGAAATCACAAGGGACTTACTAAAGTTGAACTGATTTGTTTACATTCCCACATGGAAATATGATGTGTATAATTCATGAGACCTCAGCATTAGGATAGCTGAAGGGAATATATATATATGTGTGTGTGCGTGTGCGTGTGTGTATGTGTGTGTGTGTGTTTATATATGTGTATATATGTGTGTGTGTATATATGTATATATATACATATAGATAGATACATAGATAGAAAGAGGGCAAAGGGTGAGTTGAATATGAAGGGATGATATCTAAAAATATAAACCAAATTAAGGAATGGGAGAGGAATATATTGAGAGAAGGAGAAAGGGAGAGATAGAATGGGGTAAATTATTTCACATAAAAGTGGCAAGAAATTCCCTCTGTTGGGAGGGAAGTGGGGCAGGTGAGGGGGAATCTTGATCTCATTGGATTTGACCTGAGCAGGGAATATGATACGCACTCAATTGGGTATCTTACCCCACAGGAAAGAAGGAGGAAGGAGATATAAAAGGGGGGACAATAGAAGGGAGGGCAGAGAGAGGGAGGAAGTAATCAAAAGCCAACACTTTCAAAAAGGGACCAGGTCAAGGGAGAAAACTGGATAAAGGGAGATAGGTTAGGAAGGAGCGAAATATAGTCAGTCTTTCACAACATGAGTATTGTGGAAAAATTTTGCATAATGATACACATGTGGCCTATGTTGAATTGCTTGCCTTCTTAGGGAGGGTGGGTGGGGAGGGAAAAGGGGAGAGAATTTGGAACTCAAAGTTTTAAAAGAAGATATTCAAAAAAAGTTTTTGCATGCAACTAAGAAATAAGATATACAGGCAATGGGGCATAAAAATCTATGTTGCCCTACAGGAAAGTAAGAGAAAAAGGGACAGGGGGGAAGTGTGGTGACAGAAGGGAGGGCTGACTGGGGAATAGGACAATCAGAATATATGCCATCTTGGAGTGGGAGGGAGGGTAGAAATGGGGAGAAAATTTGTAATTCAAACTCTTGTGAAAATTAATGCTGAAAACTAAAAATACTAAATAAATAAATAATGATTTAAAAAAGTATCTACTATGTGTTAGATGGCTATAGGCAGCTAGATGGCTCAGTGGATCGAGCACTGTGCCTATAGCCAGGAAGACCTGAGTTCAAATCTGGCCTCAGACCCTTCTGTGATCCTGGGCAAGTCACTTAACCTCTGCTTCGATCCAATGGAGAACGAAAAGGTCAACCACACTAGGATTTTAACCGAGAAAGCCCTGATCAGTATTGGAGTGCTGTGGTGTACAGGGTCACAAAGAGTCAGATATGACTGAAGGACTGAACAATGTGCAGTCACTATACTAAGCCCTTTATAAATATTATATTATTTGATTCTCACAACAACTTTCTGAGGTACAGGCTCTTATCCCCATTTTAAAGTGGAAGAAACTGGGGGCGGAGCCAAGATGGCGGCTGGTAAGCACGGACTAGAGTGAGCTCCGTACCCAAGTCCCTCCAAAAACCTATAAAAATGGCTCTGAACCAATTCTAGAACGGCAGAACCCACAGAACAGCAGAGGGAAGCAGGGCTCCAGCCCAGGACAGCCCGGATGGTCTCTGGGTGAGCTCTATTCCACACGGAGCTGGGAGCTGGGAGCTGGGAGCTGGGAACTGAGTGGAGCAGAGCCCAGCCTGAGCGGCGTGGACGATCCAGACCGGAAGCCGGGCGGAGGGGGCCCTAGCGCCCTGAATATGTGAGCAGTTACCAGACCCCTCGACCCACAAACACCAAAGACTGCGGAGAAGGTTAGTGGGAAAAGTTGCGGGAGTGGAAGGAGTTCGCGGTTCGGCTTCCAGCCCCGGGGGCAGCGGAGGTGGGGCAGCTACAGCTGTTGTTACTTCCGGCTCCAGGCCCACCTGGTGGGAGGAATTAAGTGGCGGATCGCAGCAGGGGTGCACAGCCTGCCGAAGATCTGAGCCCAGTCTGGACTGTGGGTCCTTGGGGAAGGAGGAGTGCGGCTCCGACAGAGCTGGCACCCCCCCCCCCCCAAACGTAGAACATAGAACTCTGTAATCTACAAGCAGTCATACCCCACTGAAAAACTCAAGGGTCAAGTTAGTTAGTTGGGAATATGGCCAGGACGCGAAAACGTGCCCAGATTCAGTCTCAGACTTTGGATTCTTTCTTTGGTGACAAAGAAGACCAAAACATACAGCCTAAAGAAGACAACAAAGTCATAGAGCCTACAACCAAAGCCTCCAAGAAAAACATGAACTGGCCCCAGACCATAGAAGAACTCAAAAAGGATTTGGAAAAGCAAGTTAGAGAAGTAGAGGAAAAATTGGGAAGAGAAATAAGAAGGATGCGAGAAAACCATGAAAAACAAGTCAATGACTTGCTAAAGGAGACCCAAAAAATACTGAAAAATACACTGAAGAAAACAACACCTTAAAAAATAGACTAACTCAAATGGCAAAAGAGCTCCAAAAAGCCAATGAGGAGAAGAATTCCTTGAAAGGCAGAATTAGCCAAATGGAAAAGGAGGTCCAAAAGACCACTGAAGAAAATACTACTTTAAAAATTAGATTGGAGCAAGTGGAAGCTAGTGAATTTATGAGAAATCAGGATATTATAAAACAGAACCAGAGGAATGAAAAAATGGAAGACAATGTGAAATATCTCCTTGGAAAAACCACTAACCTGGAAATAGATCCAGGAGAGATAATTTAAAAATTATTGGACTACCTGAAAGCCATGATCAAAAAAAGAGCCTAGATACCATCTTACAGGAAATTATCAAGGAGAACTGCCCTGATATTCTAGAGCCACAGGGCAAAATAGAAATTGAAAGAATCCATCGATCGCCTCTGCAAATAGATCCCAAAAAGAAATCTCCTAGGAATATTGTTGCCAAATTCCAGAGCTCCCAGATCAAGGAGAAAATACTGCAAGCAGCCAGAAAGAAACAATTTGAGTATTGTGGAAACCCAATCAGAATAACCCAAGATCTGGCAGCTTCTACATTAAGAGATCGAAGGGCTTGGAATGCGATATTCCGGAGGTCAATGGAGCTAGGATTAAAACCTAGAATCACCTACCCAGCAAAACTGAGTATCATGTTCCAAGGCAAAATATGGACTTTCAATAAAATAGAGGACTTTCAAGCTTTCTCAGTGAAAAGACCAGAACTGAATAGAAAATTTGACTTTCAAACACAAGAATCAAGAGAAGCAGGAAAAGGTAATCAAGAAAAAGAAATTGCAAGGGACTTACTAAAGTTGAACTGTTTTGTTTACATTCCTACATGGAAAGATGATGAGTATGATTCATGAGACCTCAGTATTAGGGTAGTTGAAGGGAATATGCATATATATATATATGCATATATATATATATATGTTTAAGTATATATATAAGTGAATGTGTATGTATGTATGTATCTATGTGTATATGTATGTATGTGTATGTATGTGTATATATATATATATGTAAAAGAGAGAGAGCAGACACAGGGTGAGTTGAGGATGAAGGGAAGATATCTAAAAGAAATAAAATGAAATTAAGGGATGAGAGAGTAACATACTGAGAGAGGGAGATAGGGAGAGATAGAATGGGGTGGATTATCTCGCATAAAGGTGGCAAGAGGAAGCAGTTCTATGGGAGGAGGGGAGAGGGCAGGTGAGGGGGGAATGAGTGAACCTTGCTCTCATCAGATTTGGCCTGAGGGGGAATACCATACATACTCAGTTGGGTATCTTACCCCACAGGAAAGAAGAGGGAGGAAGATAAAATAAAAAAATAAAAGGTGGGGGGATGATGGAGTGGAGGACAGATGGGGGTGGAGGTAATCAAAACAAACACTTTGGAAAGGGGACAGGGTCAAGGGAGAAAATTCAATAAAGCGGGATGGGTTGGGAAGGAGCAAAATGTAGTTAGCCTTTCACAACATGAGTATTGTGGAAGGGTTATACATAATAATACATGTGTGGCCTAGGTTGAATTGCTCAACTTCTTAGGGAGGGTGGGTGGGAAGGGAAGAGGGAAGGGAATTTGGAACTCAAAGTTTTAAAATCAGATGTTCAAAAACAAAAAAACTTTTTGTATGCAACTAAAAAATAAGATACACAGGCAATGGGGCGTAGAAATTTATCTTGCCCTACAAGAAAGGAAGGGAAAAGGGGATGAGAGGGGAGGGGGGTGATAGAGGGGAGGGCTGACTGGGGAACAGGGCAACCAGAATATACGCCATCTTGGAGTGGGGGGGGAGGGCAGAAATGGGGAGAAAATTTGTAATTCAAACTGTTGTGAAAATCAATGCTGAAAACCAAATATGTTAAAGAAATAAATTGCATTTAAAAAAATATTTAAAAACATTAAAAAAAAAATAAAGTGGAAGAAACTGAGGTAGACAGAGTTTAAGTGACTTGCTTGGGGTCCTACAGCTAATATCTGAGGTTAAGTTTGACCTTGACACCAGGATCACTGAGAGATGGGCCAGAGCACACTTACTTTACAGGGATTCTGTGACTCCAACTCCAGCCCAGATGAAGAATGAAATATAGGCTCAGATCAAGTTGGCCAGCTTCCACAGCCAGAGAATGTACATTTGTTTTTTTAACTAAAAGCCACACTATGAAATGGTATGGAGGAAACATTTTCAAGCACTGATAAAAATGAGTGTCACCTCAAACAGAAAAATATGGAAAGGGACCAAAGAAAATAATCAAAATATTTATGTCTTTCTCCAAGCCTTTACCATATTTACAGGAGGATAACATTTCATATTTGCAGGGAGGTGGGGAAGGGTGAACAGAAGGAATCCATTGAGTCCATTGGATTGCCCCCTGTACCAGTTGTGAACTATGAGAGTTTTAGGGCAGCTATGTACTTCAGAGTCTACAGACATTTAGGTGGCACAATGGACAGTGCTGGGCCTGGAGTCAAGAATACTTGGGTTGAAATCCATACTCAGACACTTACTATGCTCCTATTTGCCTCAGTTTCCTCATTTGTCAAAATTGGACCTGCCTTGCTGTGGCTCTTCCATGATCGTTTCTATCCTTTGCTTAGGGTAGGTAGTAGGTAGCTCACTCGATAGAGTGCTTCTGAGTTAAAATCTGGCCTCAGACACTTACTAGCTGTGTGACCTTGGGCAAGTCACTTAACCCTGTTTGTCTCAGCTTCCTCAGCTGTAAAATGAGCTGGAGAAGGAAATGGCACACCACCCCAGTATCTTTGCCAAGAAAACCCCCCAATGGGATCAATGAAGAGTTGGACACAACTGAAAATGACTGAACAGCAACAAAAACCTAAGCTCTAAAGTCTCAAACAAAGATTCAATGTAGCTTCAATGTAGAAGGTCATGCTGTCCTGATGATCCTTCTCTATGTAGTGATACAGGAAAAATAGGTCCTGTCAAATGTATGCAAATAAACAAGTTTTTGTCTGAAGTATTTCTAGTAAGGTCCGTCAAGGAAGAGAAACAGATTCAGTCATAGAAAGATACATTCATTTTTAGTTTTATATTAAAACATGAATCATAAATTAATTCATCAGCTAATTCATCAGTTTTTTTTTTGCTTCACGATTTCAAATAACATTGTTCTAAATGAAGTAATTGTCTATTTTCTCTGCCCTTTATCCTCTCTATTATTACGCTATCTTTACACTTTATGTAACACAGAAAAGTGATTTTCTTTGGTAGTATTCAAGGCAAAGCAATGTTTTAAAACCCTATTTATGTAGGATGTCCCTTCCAAGTTTCATTCTTACAGTGACTTCATAGTGGAAAGCAGATACATTTTTGTGGAAGTCAGTAGGAACACATGATCTGGACTATTAGAATATTACTGTAAAAAATCAAAATGGAATTTTACAGCAATTTCCAAATTGATACCATGAAATTAGCCTGGTTTGCTTGAATAATCTTACCTCTACAGAATCTTACAAAGTACGGTATTCAGGTAAAGCAGCTTCAAAGACTAAGAAGGTATATAAAAAATCCGGGGGTACTCTAATTAACCTCCTGTGATTATATTCCCCAATCTCTTTGCCTTGCTCAAAGATTAACATCAGAAAAACCTGGATATGTCCTAGTCTTATATTTAGCCTTCATAGATTTAAATATTGAGAAAAGTATCATATCATGATAGAAAAAAACCTTGGACCCGGGGCAAAAGGCATGCATTCTCTGACTATGGAACTCAGCTGTTTGATCTTGGCAGAGTTGTTTTCTTGCTCAGTATACTGGTTTCCTTCTCTGTAGATGAAAGGATCACAGTTTTAAATTAGAACCCTCAGGTTCTAATGCCTTCATTATATCTATGAGAAAACTGAGGCCCAAGGAAGTACAGTGATTTGCCCAAGGCCACAGAAGTGGTAACTGTCAGAGGCAGGATTTTAACCTCTATCGGTGAACTCCAAAGCCAGTTTTTCTACTGCAGGATGCTGCTTCCGGGAGCTCCTGAGAAAACTGGAAATTATTTTGGCACCCTACCCCTACCTCTGGGGAAAAAGTAAAATAAAACAAAACAATACAAAACAAACAACAACCAAAAAACCCAAAGGAAAATATATGCTACAGTAAGTTCTAAATGGATTCTGGGATTAACAATAGAAGGTAATACCATTACAAACGTAGAAAAATAGATGAAGATATATTTCACATCCTTGGGTAGGGGGTGGGGAAAGAGGAGAATTCTTAACTAAATAAGGAATAAACAGCCTATCATTCTCTAGACTCCATCTTCACTCAGCTGCCCTCTATCTATACACTTGGTGCCTTCTACCAATGGGAGGTTTTCCCTCAGAAACTCCATGTTGAGGAAGGGTCCAGGGAAACCATTCTTCATGCTCCACATTTCACCACCATAACCATTCCTCCCTCCATTTGAGTTCCCTTTTATATATTATTTTTCTCCATTACAACTAAGTTCATTGAGGCATTGTTTTATTGTATTTGTGATCTCCAGAAATCAGCATAATGCTGGCTTATAGTAAGTGCTTAATAAATTATTGTTGATTTCACTCAGCAAAGGTTAGAGGAAACAATAAAAGATAAAATCCATAATTTCAGTTTCATGAACAGAAAAAGGTTTCTCACTAAAAATCAAATCAGCTAGGATAAAATTTGAAACTTGATTAGGGAAAAATCTTAGCATCAAATACCACTTTCCATCTAATATGTAAGAAATATGAAGAATTAATGTAACTGTGACAAAAGCCATTCCCTAAGACATAAATGCTTAAAGTCTATGAGCAAACATTTCTCAAAAGAAAAAATTCTAATCTATTAAAAACTATGAGAAAAAATATTACAAATAAATGTTTATGAGTAATGAAAATTAAAATAAATCTGACATTTTCCACAACCATCAAATTGTGAAAGCAAAATATATATTCAGTCATGTCTGACTCTTCATGCCCCCACTAGGGGTTTCCTTGGCAAAAGTACTGTAGTGCTTTGCTATTTCCTTCTCCATTTCATTTGACAGATGAGAAAATTGAGGTAAACAGGGTTAAGCGACTCATCCAAAGTCACACAGCTAGTAAGTATCTGAGGCCAGATTTGAACTCAGGAGGATTCTATCCACTGTGCCACCTATCTACCCTAAGCAAAAGATAGAAGCAATTAATCATAGAGGAGCCACAGAAAGACAGGGTACAATTGGGGGGGGGGTAAGGCAAATGTGTTAAGTGACTTGCCCAGGGTCACACAGTTAGCAAGTAAAATACTTGAATATCTGAGATCAGATTTGAACTCAGGTCCTCCTGACTCCAGAGGCAGTGCTCTATCCAGTGTGCCACTTAGCTGCCCCAGGGCAGGTGCAATTTTATACTGAAAATGAAGGTATAAGTTGATTCAAACATTCTAGAAAAAAGATTTTGAATTATACTAAAAAGTGACTAAAATGCCAATATCTGATAACCCAGAGATAACAGTGCTTTGTGTGTATACCAAGGAGGTGAAAATCAGAAAGAAAAGTCTCATATCACCAATTTTTTAGTACCAAAATATTGGAAATAACGTAGGTGCCCATCAATTGGAGGATGGCTAAAAAATTGTGGAACCTGAATTTAATTGGATATCATTCATTACACTAGAAAAATAACAACAAATATGAAGATTTTAGACAAGGAAGTAAAGTCTTATATGTACTGCTGCAGAATGAAGTAAGCAGAACCAAGAAAACAATATACACAAGCATAACAATGTAAATAGAAAGAACAGAACTTACAAAAGAAAATAAATGTTTTCTTTTTATAAGGACCAAGCTTTTTGCCACAGAAAAGTTGAGAAAATGCATCCTTTCTCACCCATTTATTGCAGAAGTTAAGCCCTGGGGGGCATGGAATAGCACATGTGTGATTGGACATATCTGATGCGTTGTTTGCTTTTGTTTATGAATTCTTTTTTTTCATTTTTGAATCCTTGTTACTAAAGAGTCTCACTGAGTAGAAAAAAGGATAGGGGGTAAATGGAAATGACTATGATTTAAAAATAAAAGGCATCAATTAAAATGGGGAAGAAAAAAATAAAATTTCTGATTTTATTATAGGTCCCATGTGGTAAGACTTTTGCATGTTTTATGTGGGAGACAAAGAAGAGCCTGTGAATACAGAAGTAAAATCTATTAAGTCTATCCTCAAAATTCTACATAATAAACTACTTATGTTTATTATTTCATCTATTACCTTCTAATGTACTGAATAGCCTTTACATATTAAGCAAAGCAGACACATCCTCCTGCAGGAAAATGTGATAAACATACTTAAATATAATTAGGAGTAAGTGTTTAGATAAAGCACCATATTATCAAATGTTTTAATTAAATATCAATAGTCCTACTAATAATTATGCTCTGCATTTGAATAATACTTTCTTGATTACAAAAGTCCTTTCAGAGGAGGAGGAGCCAAGATGGTGAAGTAAAGGCAGGGACTTGCCTGAGCTCTCCCCAAAACCCCTTCAAATACTTTTAAATTATGACTAAAAAAAATTCTGAAGCAGCAAAACCCACCAAAAGACAGGATGAAATAATTTTCTAGTCAAAGACAACTTAGAAGGCTAGAAGGAAAGGTCTGTTACATCAAGGTGAGAAAGGAGTACAATTCAGTGCAGACTGCTCCAGCACAGGCCAGCCCCAATAAACCAGGAAAAACACTTGGAAGCCACTGAATCAGTGGCAGTAGTGGCAATTTCCATTCCTCTCAGCCCACAGATGATAAGGGGTACAATGGGTCAGAAAGAGATTTGCAAAGGCCCCTTTGCAGTCCTATGGCAGGACTCTTTTGCATTGTCTATAGTTAGACCTGGATCACAGTCCTGTGTCTTAGTCACAGTGGGAGAAGGAGCACTAGCATAGCAGAGCTTGTGGACTCAGGGGAGCAGGGACCCTGGTCATGGTTTCAAAGTTCAAAAGAACAATTGTCACTCACAAAATAGTACACAATATAGGACAGGATTAAACACACCTCTACCTAGATCATACCACCTTGGAAGAGCCAAAAACTTACAGGTCCCCAAAATTACCTCTGAAAACAGCTGCACAACAAACACCAAACTTGGGAAGTATCTCTTCCATCTGCGAAACAGAAGCACACTTTAGCATAGAGTTAAATTCAACTTACAGACTAGAAAATGAACAAACAACAGAAAAATTTCTGACCATAGAAAGTTACTATGGTGACAAAGAATATCAAAACACACACTCAGAAGAAGAGAACAAAGTTAAACTGTATCCAAAGCCTCAAAGAAAAATATGAATTGGTCTCAGGCCATGGAAGAACTCACAAAAGATTTTTAAAGATCAAGTAAGAGAAGTAGAGGAAAAATTGTGAAGAGAAATGAGAGTGATGAAAGAAAATCATAAAAAAGAGTCAACAGCTTGTAAAGGAGGCACAAAAATACTGAAGAAAATAACACCTTAAAAAATAGATTAGGGCAAATGGTAAAAGAGGCACAAAAATCCAATGAAGAAAGAATGCCTTGAAAAGCAGAATTGGCCAAAAGAAAAAGATATACAAAAAATTCACTGAAGAAACGTACTGCTTAAATAGTAGAACTGGCAAAATGGAAAAGGAAATACGAAAGCTCACCTAAGAAAATAATTCCTTAAATGTTAGAACTGGGCAAGTGGAAACTGATGACATTATGACACATCAAGAAACAATCAAACAAAATAAAAAACATGAAAAAAAAGAAAAATATGAAATATCTCATTGGACATACAACTGAGATGCAAAATAGATCAAAGAGAGAGAATTTAAGAATTATTGAACTACCTGAAAGCCATGATCACAAAAAGAGCCCAGACATAATCTTTCAAGAAATTATCAAGGAAAATTTCCCTGATGTTCTAGAACCAGGGGCTAAAATAGAAATGGAAAGAATCTACCAATCACCTCCTGAAAGAGATACCTAAAAGAAAACTCTTAGGAATATTATAGCCAAATTCCAGACCTTCTAGATCAAGAGAAAATACTACAAGCAGCCAAAAAGAAACAATTCAGATATCGTAAAGCCATAGTCAGGATAGCATATGATTTAAAGGCAGCTTCTACATTAAAGGATCAGAGGACTTAAAATATAATATTCTGGGAGGGCAAAAGACTTAAGAGTACAACCAAGAATCATCCACCAGCAAAAGAGTATAATATTCAGGGGAAAAGTAGACATTCAATGAACTAGAGGACTTTTCAGACATTCATGATGAAAAGACCAAGAGATGAAATAAAAAATTTGACTCAAATACAAACTGCAAAGAAAGCATAAAAAAGTCAACAGAAAAAGATACCATAAGGGATTTGATAAGGTTTAACTGTTTATATCCCTACATAGGACAATGATATTTATAATTCCTAAAATCTTTCTTATTATTAGGGCAGTTAGAAGGAGTATACATAGACAGAAAGCAGAGGTGTGAGTTAATTGTGATGGTATGATTATTTAAAAAAATAAAATTAAGGAATGAGAAAGAAGAATAGACTGGGAGAAGAGGAAAGGGTGAAGTATAATGGGATAAATTATCTCACATAAAAGAGGCCTGAAAGAGATTTTACAGTGGACGGGAAAATGGGGGAAGCAGGGAGTAGAGCACATGAACCTCACTCTCTTTGGAACTGGCTCAAAGAAGGAATAATATATACATTCAATTGGATGTAGAAATCTATCTTACCCTACAGGAAAGTAGGAAGGAAAGACAATAAGAGAAAAGAGAGGGCAATTGATAGAAGGGAGGTATAAGTCAGAAACAAAAGGCTTTTGAGAATGGACAGGATAAAAGGAGAGAGAGAATAGGATAAACCATGAAAATAGGATGAAGGGAAATACATAGCTTATAACCATTATTATGAAAAAAATTTACAGAGAGTTTCTCTGATAAAGACTTCATTTCTCAAACATAGAAAACTGTCAAATTTATAGAAATATGAGCCATTCCTTAACTGATAAATGTCCAGAAGATATGAACAGGAAGTTTTCAGACAAAGTAATCAAAACTATAGTCATATAAAAATACTCTATGTCACTATTGATGAGAGAAATGCAAATTAAAACAACTGAACTACTACCTCACAACTGTCAGATTGGCTAATATGATAGCAAAGGAGAATGATAAATGTTGGAGGGGATGTGGGAAAATTAAAACACTAATTTTGAAGTTGTATACTGATTTAACCATTCTGGAGAATATTTTTGTACTATGTCCAAAGGGCTATAAAACCAAGTATACCTTTGACCAAGCAGTATCACTACTAACTCTGTATCCCAAAGAGATAAACAGCAGAAAGTAAAAGGACCTGTGTGTACAAAAATATTTATAGCAAGTTTTTTTTAGTGATGGCAAAGAATTGGAAATTGAGAGGATGTTCATCAGTTGGGGAGTGGATAAACAAATTGTTGTATATGATTATGAAGGAATACTATAGTCCTTTAAGAAATGATGTGTAGCTAAATCTTTATTGATTAGAGAAATGCAAATCAAAACAACTCTGAGGTATCATATCATATCTATCAGATTGCCTAATATCACAAAACAGGAAAATGATAAATGTGGAAAATGTGGGAAAATTGGAACACTAATGCGGTGTCGGTGAAGTTGTGAACTGATCCAACCATTCTGAAGAACAATTTAGAACTATGCCCAAAGGGCTATAAAAATGCACATGCCCTTTGACCCAGCAATGCCACTTCTCATTCTGTATCCCAAAGATATTATAAAAATGGGAGGACTCACATGTACAAAAATATTTATAGCAGGTTTTTTGGTAGTGGCCAAGAAATGGAAATCAAGTGGATAGCCATAAATTTTGTAATGGTTGAACAAGTTGTGGTAATGAAATACTATTTTTCCATAAGAAATGATGAGCAGGCTGACTTCAGAAAAACCTGGAAAAACTTACGTGAACTGATGCTGAGTGAAGTGAGAGCAGAACCAGGAGAACATCGTGCATAGCAATAGCAACATTGTGCGATGACTAAATTTGATAGACTTAGCTCTTCTCAGCCATGCAGGGATATAAGACAGTTCCAAAAGACCCTGATGAAAAATGCTATCCACATCCAGAAAAAAAGAACTATGGAGTCTGAATGCAGATCAAAGCATCTCTCTCTCTCTCTCTCTTTCTCTCCCTCTCTCTCTCTCTTTTTCATTTCTTCTTTCTTGTGGTTCCTCCCATTGGTTCTAATTCTTCTTTACAACATGACTAATGTGAAAATATGTTTAATATGAATGTATATGCATTGCCTATATCAGATTGCACACCATCTTGGAGAGAGAGAAGAGGGGAGGGCTGGAGAGAAAATTTAGAACTCAAAATCTTATGGAAGTGAATGTTCAAAACTAAAAATTAATTATTTTTTTAAAAAGAAAAAAAAGAAGTTATGAGCAGGATGCTCTCAGAAAACCTTGAAAGGTATACATGAACTGATAAAAAGTGAAATGAGCAGAACCAGAAGAACATTGTACACAATAATAGCAATATTGCATGATGACCTACTAAGGATAACTTAGCCATTCTCAGCAATACAATGATCCAAGGCAATTTTATAGGACATCATGAAAGGTGCTGTCCATCTCCAGAGAGAAAAATGTTAGAGTCTAAATGCAGATCAAAGGTATTTTTCTTTACTTTTATCTGTGTTTTTTTTTTCATAGAATGACTTATGTAGAAATGTGTTTTTCATGACTACACATGTATAACTTAGGTCAAATTGCTTGCCTTCTCAATGCTGGAGTGCAGAAGTAGAGAGGGAGATTACTTGGAACACAAAATTTGAAAAAAAATGTTAAAATTGATTCTACTACATTTAATTAGGAAAAATAAACTATTAAACATCCTTTAAAAAGTCCTTTCAAATTCATTTTCTCGTTGCTTTTCACAGAATTCCTGTGAGGTAGACAGGGAAGTAATTATTATATCTACTTTACCAATGAGGACACTGAAGTTGAGAGGGATTAAGTGATCAAGTTAAGGTTGATGATTTTTTTGGATAATACACAAAATATCTTGTACAAATAGCATTGCCTTCAGATATTATTTGCTAAGGTCTCAACTGGGATGCTATTATACAGGGTGGTCCATGGAAATGTGATTTTTACCATTTAGTAGATGGCCACCAACAGTACCCAATGATTCAAACTACATTTACAAGAATATATATCACCATATCCCTTCTCATCCTGTGCTTTACCAGTTTTTCTTTTACATTTCTGTGTTGTTTTAAGGTTGCCTATTTAAAATACTCTTATAATTATATGTTAATAATATTAAGAAGCTAAATGGCTTATAAAACATCCTATCTTAATTTCTATAATGTAAGGTTATGTCTAAACTCTTAGTCCAGCCCCTGAAACACATGACCCTTCCTCTCCAACCACCACATATTCCAAAACAAACAAGAGAGCTTAGTTGATGTCAGAGATTAGAGAGGAACCCTTAGTGAGGAAAAGAAGCAATACCAATTCTGGTAACCACCATTATATAAGCAATAATCAGTCCAAAGTGATGATTAATCCAATTCTCCTGTTACTGCCAGAGATTTGTGAATATTCTCCCCTCCTGAGAAATTCTTCATAATTTAAGTCATCTATTATAATATATCTTGTGGTATATATTGAAGGCACTAAAAGGCTTTTCAGCATCAGTAAGACAAAAAAAATTTGCCTTTATATTACTATTATAAAGAAACACGTAATATATTGCTTACCAGGGGCAGTCAGAAGTTGGTAGATGATCTGACACTAATGCCTTAAGAGACTACAGAGCTCTTTGCAAAAATCTACAATCTTTCATCCTTGAAAATTAACTGAGAAGATTTCAGAAGTGTTTCAAAGCCAATATTTCCTCTGGCCTCACTTATGAGAAAGGAGGCAATAAGTGGGATATATTA
The DNA here is from genome assembly GCF_011100635.1 of Trichosurus vulpecula. Taxonomy (NCBI): domain Eukaryota; kingdom Metazoa; phylum Chordata; class Mammalia; order Diprotodontia; family Phalangeridae; genus Trichosurus; species Trichosurus vulpecula. The sequence continues at coordinate 76,005 of NW_023494525.1, read as the reverse complement.
TTCACTTTTAGCTAGGCAAGCTTTCCATTCCTAAACTGGTCACTTGTTGAATAGTGGAATTCTTTCAAGAACAAAGACTATATCTTCATCAGTAAAATGAGCAGAAGCAGAAGAATGTTGTATATAGTAACAGCAATATTGATCAAAGAGTAAATGTAAATGACTAAACATTCTGAGTTATCTGAATATTCAAATCAACTAAAAAGGACGTATGAAGGAAGATGCTATCCACTTCTGAGAGAAAGAACTGATATATTGAACTATGCATTGAATAGTTTCACATATATAGCTGTGTCAAATGCTAACCTTATCCAGTTCAGGGTTGGGAAAGAGGTAGAGAAAGAGCTTGGAATTAAAAAGTAGCCAAAAATGAATTAAATATTTAATAATGATTTTAAAAATGTGATCTTTCAGATATCACCCAACAACCTACCCAAGAAGCCCTTTCAGAGAGAATGCTGATAGGATTGGGTGTAGAAAAATGGCCTATGAATAAAACCCAGTCATAAGCATTTATATTGCATTCTGTAGGTTGTGTTATATAGGGAACCACAGAAAATCATATCTAATATGCATATACCAGCTGCCTGCCCTGCCAAACCTCATTTTTTCAGGTATTTGTGCAGCAAGGAAAACTTCACTGACTTCAGTGTAATTTGGTGTCAGATTATTGGAAAACAATAAGAATCTCATAGGCTCTAAATGAACCACATAACTGGAAAAATCTTTTCCATTATTATATAGTTTATTGAATAAAGCAATATATCAACAAAAAGACTATCTCTTCCTGTCTAATGCAAAATGGAGATTTTGGATAATTACCTTGAAATTTCAGGGAGGTAAAAGGAAATTTATACTTTTACCTTAAAAATTAATTTGTTAATATTAAGGCACCTATATAGTGCAGTGCATAGAATGTTGGGCCTGAAGTCAGGAAGACCTTGGTCCATATTATACTTTGGCCATTTAATATCTGTGTGATCCTGGGTGAAAAATCTAATGCTTTTCAGCTTTAATTTATATATCTATAAAATAAGAATAATAATGGTGCCTACTTCACAAGGATTTTGTGAGGATAAAATGAGATAATATTTGTAAAGTATTTTGAAAGTTATAAAGTACAATAAAATGCTAGCTATTATTTTTCTCAATAGAGAAGCAGCTAATAGAAGAATGGATGGATAGATAATATATAGGTAGTTAAATGAATGAATGAATGTAACCTTGGTCTCAAACCTTAGTAGGTACATAAGACTCTCCTCATCAGTGGAGAGAATGATTACTCAGTATTCTTCATCTCCATGAGAGGAGGAGTTTGTGAGAACATGAGAGAGGAGAAATACTTCTTCAGCCTTCCAGCTTGAAAAGAGGATACATAAGATTCTAGGCTCTTTTAAGGGAGAGGTCCCCGGGGGGAGAAATATTCGTTGAGAAGAAGATGGCATATGGAGAATCAGACATCTTGAGCGTGTCTCTATTTTGAGCTTTTCTGACTGAAAATTTCAGAGAATTACTCATTGGGTAGGATCCAGGATACCATCTTTTTTAAAGATGAAATATCTTGCTCTCAGTAGGAGATATCATTTACTCTCTATACTGTCTGCCATATTGTAATCTCTGTAACCGCTCTGATTTTTATTTCTTATCAGTTTGCATAAACGGGTGTATTCACTATCCCCTACTGTGATGATTTTTGTGAAACTGGTATTTGGTAGGAATGGAGTTAAACCTTTGAATTTTCTCCCCTGTTTGGAGAGATACTAATTATTAACCAAACCTAAGTCTTACATAATTTTCCCATGGACTCATGTGGAACAGAACACAGCTAGAGAGTAGGAGAAATAATATGGCCCATTTCTGGGGGCAAGGATCCCCTAAAACTGAACAGTATACTTGTGAATAGATTTGAAGCTGAGAGGGTCCCCTTAGTGGAGAGGAGAATGTTAGTACTTTAGACTTCTTGGACCTAGCAATATATATATATATATATACACATATGTGTGTGTGTGTGTGTGTGTGTGTGTGTGTGTGTGTGTTTGTGTGTGTGTGTTTGTATTGGGAATCAAGATGGGCTCTTAGCACTTATTCAACCAAGTGCTCTTGAAGAGTTTGGCATTTGTTTCTTTGATTAAATTAGGAGTCCTTTATGACCTCCTTGCCTAAAGGGAAAGCTTAGTTAACATGGGTTTGGTGATATGTTTGTGACATCAGAGTCTTTTAGACCACATAGGTTTAAGTTGCATTTTTGTGACAATTTTAGGTCAGGTGGGTGAGTCGCATGTGTGACTCACCTTTGACCCTGAACAAGATATATAAACTCAGAGGTTGGCTTTCTCTTTTGGAGCTCTGAGCCACAGCAGGAGTGGTGTGTGATTGTAGCCAAGCTGTTGTTATGAGCTCCCTGACTTTGAAGAAAACCCAGATGTTGATGCTTCTCTGGCAACTGTATATTGTGATTTTGTCAGACAGAAATCTGTCTGTTGATTTCTGTTTATTTGCTCTGTTTGTATTTGCTCTGAAGCTCAGGGTGCTGGCCTTTTCCCCTGAGCTGTGTGAATGATATTTGTATGTTGGATTAAAGTAAGATTGTTAACCCTTTAACATTGCTTTCCTTGGTAAAGCAGATCAAAAGAACCTGGGCTTCCAGTGTTCTTGTTGTTGGGCTCGTGTTGATTTTTTCACCCCCATGGCAGCTGCTGGCCAAATTGTTGAAACGGTGTGCTAGGAAGACTTATATGAACTGACAGAATAAAATAAGCTGAAGCAGGACAGCAATATATATATATATACATATATATATATATACATATATATACATATATATATATATACACACACACATATATATATATACGTAACATATTACATAAAGCATAAAGAATAATTTAAAAAATATTGACTTAAGTGTGATTATAATGACCAACCTTGATCTTAGAGAGGATTTAAAAAAGATCACCTGCCTCCTTTCATTGCAGTAGTGAAATTATGTGGATGTGGAATAACGAATACACTATTATATGTTAAATGCTATGTTATATTGTATATAGTTCTGAATTACTTTTTTTCTTTTCATTTTTCAGCCTTTTATTTAAAGGGATGGCTCCCTGAAAAGGGGAAAGGAGGGAGTGGTATATTTGGAAAGAATGTGATATCAAAATAAAAGACATTACAAAAAGAAACTTAAAAAAGAAAGCAATGGAGATTAGATCCAATAAAAGCTCATACAAAAAAAGGATGACTGGGCTATAGTTTCTGCTCAGCAGCCCCTTTATCTATATTTTATCATTTCCTCATTGCCTTCTCAAAAGCTGATGGAAACTCCTTTTTTTTTTCTCTCCTCAATATCCCATTTCAAAGTCCTCACTCTCTATAGATGACATTGCCTCCTGCTTTATCTGACATATGATCTCTCTCAGCTCCTTTCCTCTGAATTTCAGAACTGTGTTCTAACTTCCTCACAGATGCTTTCCTTTTTCTTTTTCCCAAAGGAAGAAGTCATTGTTTTTGACCATTGGATACTTCTCTACTGGAACCCTTGATCTCATTTAGATGCTACTACCTCCCAAATTTCATTCAATCAATTACTCTCCCTCTCTTATACATCTTCAGTTTCTCTTTTGATGGTTTCTTTATTACCGACAAATATACTCAGGTCTCCAGTGAAAGATGGAAGAGAAGGAAGGAAGGAAGGAAGGAAGGAAGGAAGGAAGGAAGGAAGGAAGGAAGGAAGGAAGGAAAGAAGGAAGGAAAGAAGAAAGGAAGGGAGGAAGAAAATTCTTTCCTTAATCCTGCCACCCCATAAAGTCATCTTCCTATCTTTAACTTCTCTTTTACTGACAAAGTCTATACTCATTGCACCCTCCACCTCATCACTTACTCATTTACTGCCTGGAATCTACCTTCTTTAATGACACTTATAGTAAAGTTTACCAAAGACATCTTCTTTACCAAATCCAAGAGCCTTTTTTCAGTTCCTATCCTTTATGACTTTTTGAAACTGCAGATAATCTTTTTCTTGATATTCTCTTTTTTTAAGTTTGTTTTCATGTCCCGTCCCTCCTCTCCTTGCCTCACCCTCTCTGTATATATTTGTTGTCTCCCTTGCACTCTTATATACTCTCAGACCTTCAATCACCATGTCCATCTGGATGATTCCCAAGCATATAGCTTCTATCCTGACCTCTTTTAAGCTCCAGATGCTCATTTTCAACTACCTACTCGCTACCTACTGCTTGCTTCAACTGACTGCACCTCTGGGTACTTGTGTCCAACAATATCTTATATTGCACAGGTATAATTTCATACCCTTCTTCCACAAAACATGCACCTGATTTTCCTATTCATTTAGTGGGAATATTATTTTCTTATTCACTTATGCTAAGGACATCAGACTCATCTTCAATTACCAAATCCATTTTGTCCTTTTACCATATATGTATATACAGAAAATAGATTTTTCTTATTTTCCATAGATTTTCCTACATCCTCCTCACTGTTACTGCCACCATTCCATTCTAGGTCATTATTATATTTTCCTTTGGTTATCAGTAGACCTCCTATTTAGACTTTTTACCTCAAATATTTTTACTTCCAATTTGTACATGTCAAATATATATCTTAATGAAGTACTTTGCTCATCATGTAAACATTAAATGAAGACCATTCAGTTAAAGCAAGTCATATGAGGATTGTTTGAAGGACTCCAGACATTGAACCTAAAAAAAGATAATACTTGGAGAGGGCCAAGAAAGCATTATAAGTAAATGCTAGCTCATTTACTTTCTTGTGTCCCTCATAGAGTTTTTTACTTGTTTAATGGAACTGCATTTCACTGAATTGAATGGAATAGAATTAGACTGGATGACATCTTCTTAATCTATTTGAAAACCTATACTAGATTTCTACCAACCTCCTGGTTAGAAAATTAATGCAGATTATAGTCAGTGTGAATCTAAGTGACTTACTTAATTATTCAGATATTTAAGACTCTTCCTAACACTATGCCTCCCCCCCCCAAAAAAAAACCTCATAGGCACCATCAAAACAATTAGCTAAGCAAGATGTTTTCTTAAGTGAGGTACAAGCAAATTGTTGAAACATGTGACTTTACTGGAGGCCAAGGCAAAGGAAAGTTAATTTCAGTACGTTCATGTTATGTCAAAAACCTGGATAATTCAAGAGGAAATAAAAGATCACTTTTTAACAGAATGCTTTTAGGTATTGAATTATTTAGCTAGCAGCAGTTGTATTTTTCTTATGTGAACATCAAGACTCCAACAGTTTCCATAAGTGAATAATAGTATGGTGAACTGTCCTGGTGAACAAGGTGACTAATGGTATTGGTAAACTTGAATCATTCATTCAACCAACAGATTCTGGGCTGTACAGATACAGATGATGGATTGAACTTTGTAGTGATGTCAACAGGAACATCTCTTTAAAAAGATTTAAGAGGCTTGCTAAGAGGACGTTATTAACTCAAAACCCAAGACTTTTCACATGATCACGATTGAGTTATTACTGTGGCTGTCTCCCTGGATGATTAGTTTGGTGTGAATGCCATAAACAGTCCTCAGACCACAGCAATTCTGGGAAACCACTGTTTGGAGCTGTTCTCTCTGAGGCATAAAAAGCCCTTCTCTCCCTTGATCAAAGAGAAGATGCAGAGTTTTAATGCCACACATAAAATATCAGAGATTCAAGGGGCCTGAGAGATCACCTAGTCTGAACTCTTCATTTTGCCGGTGAGGACATGAAAGCCCAGAGAAGTAAAATGATCACTTCAAGGTTGCACTGTCAATAAACTGGCATTCCAATCATATTCTCTGCAATCCATTTTGTCCTTCACTATGTTGCTTCAGTTACATGTTAGTGAAAATGGCTAAATCTCATGTTTCTTTATTTCTTTTCAAGTATATTTTCTGTTATATTGCTTTTCAAATAATAATGTCTGAATTTATGAATCTAGCTGACTCCATTGGTATCTGCTACATATTGAGTATGCTTGATAAGGAATATTTCCTTATTCCAATCAATTTTAAAAGAAAAATATTTAGATCCCCATTTGGGTGAAATATTCTACAGCTCTGTTTAAAAAAAAACATTGTGTTGAGTATGAGTGAATGTTGTAAACTCTATCAATAACAGTGCTATAAAGAGAGCCTCAGTTCCTTGTCTTTAAGGAGTCCTTTCTTGCATTGTATTTCAATTCCATCATATTGGTACTTAGCAATTTATTTATTAAAAATACTTCTAGAGCACTGAGGGGCTACATAGCAGCCACACTGTAGGAACCCAACCTGCAACTGTAAATGGGGGTTAGGTGAGTAGCTCTAGAGTATGTAAAGACATTATATATAATATATTTGTAATTATACACACAGAAATTCACACACACACACACACACACACACACACTCACATTTGTATATTCTATAGGAAAAGCAGTGTGATATACTGGTTAGAGAGCCAGGTTCTGATTTAGGAAAATCTAGTTTAAAGTTCCACAGCTAACATAAACTTATTTCAATCAATTTTGACAAAAAAAAGCTTTTTAGACTCCCGTTTGTGTCAAATGCTCTCCAACTTTAAAAATCTTTTCTTAAGGGCAGGTGAACTACACACACTTTATCAGTAGTACTGTTATAAAGAGGTCTAGGGGGACTGCTGTCAATTTATGCTTACTTTATAAGTATACATACCCATGCTTGTAGCTCTTTGATGGCAGGAATAATGATGAACTTGTCTGTCCCTTGCACGTGGAGCAATGCATGGTTCATAGTAGGTGCTTAATTCTTTTTCATCAGGAGAAGGGAAGAAAGAGTATGAAGTCTCTGGATGGCCTGATGGGGAAAGGGAGGATAGGGCTCAGAACAAAAGGACTGTGAAAGCTGGAAAATTTGCTCATGCCAAAATTCTGTCAAAATAAGCTTATTTTAAATTTGGTATATAGGTCCAAAGGCAGCTATTTCCTTGAGATTGGCCAGAAGGGCTATTATTTAGAGAAGATGGGAAATCAATGGGGATCTGAAGTGCGCCATCAGAGTCATTCAATTACAAGGGTAGATAATTGCATGTTAATCTGTCTGTGCAATTCGAGGGAGATATTGAACATATATGATTAATTTTCAAGGGAAATAGAGTCAAGAAAGTCGTAATATTTACTCTCTGAGGATATGGACATTTCTCAAAAAAACTAGAGTCCATTCCATTCATAATCATTATAATTATAGATACAAATACATGTGCACTTTTTCTTTCAAGATATTTCAAATCTTTGAAGGAACAGATGGCAGGAAATGCTACATCATCACAATTCTTCCCTTTTAGTAGCAGTGGCAGAAGCCAGGAATCTCAACTTTGTAAAAGATTCTGGCTGGAGACATCAAATTTTATATGCAATCATGACAGGCAGTTTTTCTTAGGTTTATATCTGAATGGTTTCTAGATTGTGACATGAGCCTTATTTAATGTTTCCCTCCCTTTGAAAATGGCCTACCTCTACTTTTCTATTTAATATTGATTATTGGGCTATTCTTTCCTATAAAAGGATTGACAGAATTAGATAATTCAAGACAAATCAGCCTGGGTGCATACAAATTTTAGAGCTTTAAAAGCTAGTAAAGTCATTAGTTAAGTTACTTAATCAAGATTATACAAATCAATTATTATATGTGGGACATTTTGCCAGGGCTATAACAAACGTTGCAAAAAGTGTTTTTATCAAAGATACCATCTGAGGCAGAAAGGCATTACTTCTCCATGGCAATAGACAGTCTTGTTCCTCACTATAGTGTCCTCTGCCTACAACACAATGTGGTTCAATCCCCTTACCAGGAGTGCTGTTCCCCTTGGCCTACTTTCCTTCTCCAGTCCCCAAGAACCAGAATCTCTTCTCCTGTCATGACTAGATCACCAGTTGTGATTTCCTTTGTGTTGCCAACATTACAGTTGTGCCCTCCCCACATTCAAATTCTGTCTGGGAGGTGTATTAGCCCTGTGATCCTGGTCAAGTCACTTAGTTTCATTCAGGTTCAGTTTCCTCATCTATAAAGAGTAGAGTAATAACACTTTTCTTACAGGTAGTAGCATTTCCATAGCACTCTGAGTTTTGAAAAGCACTTTACGAATAGTATCTTTCAATCCTCAGAACATCCCTTTAAAGTAAGTAAGAGATAGAAAATACTTTATAAATCTTAAAGTACAATAGAAATATTTGTTGTTTGCTTTGAAGGATGTCTTGTCATTCTACTGACTTATATTGAATTCGAGGTCCATTAAATTCCCCAGGCCTTTTACTAAGAGTCCTTTACATCATGATTGTACATATGTGACAACAAACATACATAAAGGAGTGGCGTCTACTTCTCAACGTCCCACTTCACATCGTCACATATAAACACATCTTTCTAAAGCAGCAGGCTAAGTAGATGAATGGTTTCATACGTGTCTCCTATCTTAAAACACAACTCATTGATGGAAAAAAATGTATTGTGTCCACTTTTCCCCAATCTTCTAATCATCATTATAGAAAGCAGACGGTGCTCAGAAATGCGAACCATGTTGTATTTTTTGTTTTATGTGTCACTGCTGAGAACATCAGGGAGAGTAAAAAGGCGAGAAAGGAGCAGGTCTGCTAAGAGCACTATGATCACAATACAAGAAGGTATCAGTGGCCTTGCAGTTTTACAGGCACAGGTACCCTACCACAAAGCATGCAATAAACACATGTTCCCAACACGTCTAGCCTTCCACATATGTACTCTGTCTGTCCGTGCTTCCTACTCACATCCTGTATGTATTTATGGGAGAGTACACCCCAGGTGTAGAGAGTAGAAGATATTTTGTTGCTACTTTTCATAATATTAAATACCTTTGTTTTGAATGAATTGTGTCCTCTCATTGACCATTGAAGATTCAAAAGCTATGGTTTTAGGGGATACACACTTAGAGTAATTTGAACTTTGGGTAACCATTGTCTAGGAGACCAAACCTGTAAGTTGAGGTTGCTAGATGTCCCTATATATTTTATTCTTCCGAGTTACTTTTCACCATATCAGTCCTGCAATGAATTGTTTATGGACATCTGGCCATTTCCATATTTTTGTGTGCAGTATGACTATATTCACAATGAGATTGATTTCCCACCAATTAAATAATATGATACAATTAATAAAGTACAAGTTTTCAAATCAAGAAAGATTTCTTCTTGACACCTATTAGCTATGTGACTATGGACAATTCACTTAAGCTCTCAATGTCTGTTTTCTTATCTATAAAATGGTGATACTTATTGTGCTTTTGAATAAGGGTAAGGGAATGCCAGTCTGGTACATTTGACAGATTGTCACAGTTAAAAACAGAAGATTTCAGTTTTACTTCTGCCTCAGATACTTACTAGTTGCATAAGCCTGAGCAACAGTACCTAGGTTCTCAACCTTTCTTTTTTAAAAAAAAATCTGTGAAATGGGGATAATAATAGCTATTATAGAGTGGGTAGTCCTGAGAAGCAAATGAGATCTTCATGAAGTGCTTTGCAAATCTGAAAGTCTTATAGAAAAGCAAGTAGTTTCTATGGAGATGTTATCAGAGAGACTGTTTACCAAAGTAAGTCTAAAAATTTGTTCATAGGATTACAATTTTAAACCTGCAAAGGTATCTTAGAGGCCATCAATTTCAACTCCTTTATTTTACAGATGAGGAAACTCAGCCCCAGAAAGGTTAAATAAATTGTTCATGGTCACAGAGCAAGTAAGTATCCACAGCAGGATTTGTCCTCAGGTTTTCTTAACTTCAAATCCAATACCATATTCACTAAACAACCCAGCTTTCTTTATTTACTAGTCAAAGGAGTGGTGATGGATGGAGGAGTAAATAAGTACACATGATTCCATCTTCATACAAGCTCTCTCTCTCTCTCTCTCTCTCTCTCTCTCTCTCTCTCTCTCTCTATCTTTCTCTCTCCAGGAGGATCCTTTTAAGAAAGTATTTTACTGTCCTCAACTCAATATTCTGGAAGGTTAGAGTAATATTCTCAAATCTCTAATTCTTCTTGGTAACCTGATATGTGTCCATGATATGTTTTTTCTGAAGTAGAATGCATCAACTAAACACAATTAAAATATGCATGCAATCTATATTGCTCACTAATGAAATGTAACTGCTTAAAGCCTATACTTTTGTTCTTGTTTTTTTCATGTTTCCAACATGACCTTTATTGAGGAAGAACTGCTGGACATTTTACATCAATCCACAAAAGGTTGCAAACTGCATGAAAGAGGTTCTCCCATGAACGAATGCCTATCTTAATTGCAACAGTGAGGTAAACATAATTATTCATAAATAGCTTTCTTAAGGCTAAGAGTTCTGTGTCATTATTATTATTATCATGACAATTATTATTAGTATTAATATGGTTTTTGAAACATTGCATAATACTTCTCAATACATCCCTCCAGAGTGTCCCCCCCCCACCCCCGCTTCCAACAGCTTAGGAAATGGGTAAAAGAAAAAACTTCCTAGCTACATTACAGATCATGCATTGTTAATCCCCCAAAGACTGTGAAGGGAGCACACCCTGAGTGTGCATGCAGAACTTTTATGTTGCACAAAGCAAAATACAGTGTCTGGGGCCCTCTTGGGAGAACTGGTTCTGCTTTGAAGCTGTCAATCACATGCATTTTGAAGCTGTCATATGGCTTAACCTTTTGCACCTGACTCTCTTCTCCTAATCGCTCTGGGTGACTTCTTTTACTATAGCATGAGAAGTGACCTTCGCTACCATTTTTGTGGACACTAGCTTCTCCTCAAAGGTTTCTTCATGCTCCTCTCCCTTTTGGTTTATGGTGACAGATTTGGTGATATGTTTGGTAGCCCCATGCCCACCCTTGCTGGTGATTTTCTTTATCTTTTTGGTCACCACAACTTTCTCTTCACTCGTCTCCCTCTTTCTTTCCCTCTGCTGGGCTCAAGTCAAGCCCCTTGGTGACCACCCCTTTCTCCTCTTCTCTTCCACTACCTTTTTCTTTGGTTTCCTGCTCCTCCTCCTCCTCTTTGCCTTCTACCTCCCCATTGATTGCTATGTCTTCCTTTGTAGACCCCTTTGAACCCTGGTCACTTCCTTCTTCCCTCCCTCCCTCCTCTTCTTCAGCCTCTTTATCAGAACCAAACTTAGTGGATTTGGTGACAGTGTCCGCTTCCTCCATGGCTGTTTCTTTTGCCAGAGTCAGCTTTCTTCTTTTTGGGGACCTCTTTTGTGCTTTCTTCCTTTTTCTCTTCTTTGGGGGCTTCCTTCTCTCCCTCAGCTCTTGCAGCTTCTTCCTTTGCATCTTCCTCTGCTTTAGCTTTCACCTCCTTCATAGGAGATTTCGGCATTGGTGATTTTGGCATGGGAGACTTTGGCATAGGAGATTTGGCTGCAGGGGACAGAGCCACAAGGGAATTTGTTGTAGGTGACTTTGCTGGGGGAGACAGAGCTGCAGGAGACTTGGCTTTCTCAGTTTTCACTGATGTAGATTCTACAAGAAGCTCCTTTTTGATGAATTTTTCCTTAGTCTTCACTTCCTTAAAATGGAGGTTCTGGGAGGAACCAGCCCATGAAAGGGAGAGGCCAAAGGGGTTGAGAGTACTTCCATTGTAAGAAGTAATTCAGGGGTGGAGTAAGCTTAGAGAATGATGAGTTTTATGTGGAATAGGAGAAAAAATTCCATGGAGAAGGGTCCATAATGCATGCTAGAGAGGAATGAAGGCCAGGAAATACATACAGGGGAATCTCAATGCTTCACATTTTTTTCTAGACTAGGTTGCAGTTGAAAATAGCAAAAACTTCTACCATTGTTTAGGAAAGTAATTTATAGTTTTACAAGCCAACTTTAAGTAGAGGCTTGCTTCCTACATGCTCTTGCATAAATCATACTGTATTTCAGGGGCATATGTAGCTTAGAGTTATTCTATTGATTCTCCTGGCATTATTTTTGTTGCTGTTGCTGTCTATGTTTCTCTCCTCCTCTCCTCCCTCCAAACTCCAGCATGTTGTAATTTCTTCCTTGAATTTCATCAATAATAGGGCAGGGTTGGATTTAACTGTAATTTGGATAACAATAAATTATATGGCCTGATATCGAATGTCTTTTTCAATACTTTTAATTAAAAGTCACCCAAAGGTTTCAGGCCTGGAAGACTGTATGCAAAAGAACAGAATTTAGCTGTGGAGGTTATTGGATGCCAGAAAGCAGTAAAAAGGGGGAAGGAGTTCAGATCATATTTTATTGATCTCATCAGCCCACAGTAATTCTATGGATCTCTTTCTGAAGGAATGAGGAATAATAGTGCCTTAATTTTATATAATGGTTTAAGTTTTACCAAGATTCACTGTGGCATGATAGGAAGAATTATGCTTTTGATATCAGGTCAGACAATGTGGATTTGAATTCTAATTCTGCTAGCTGTGTGATGTTGGGAGAATCTCAACCTATGGGAGGGTTGGAGACCTCTGAGGCACCTTCTAGCTCTGTTCTAGGAACCTCTAATCCTTCCATACATTGCCTTCTTTATCCTCACTACAGTCACACATGGAAGGTAATGATACAGAGGAAAAATGAATACATAGTTTCATACAGCTAATCCTTAGCAAAATTGGGGTTCAAACCCAAATTTTCTCATTTGAAAGTCAGAGTTCCGTCCAGCACACTGCTTCCAATTTGTGAAGCTTCACCCTCAGATTTCAAATTGTAGTGCTACTTTTGGATTTAAGGAAGAGGGGAACTGCTCAGCTCAAAGGAAGTTGATCTTTTTATAACTTACTGTGAGACCTTGGACAAGTAACTTACCCTCTCCAAGCCTCAATTTCCTCATCTGTTTCCTCATAAGATGAGGGTGTTGGATTCTACCTCTGAGATCCCTTTTAGCTCTAAATCTATGATTATTTGATCATGATATAAAAACAAATCATACCGCCACAACATGAGTATGTCTGTGACACAGTCACTTAAGTCCTCATTTTTAAAACTGTTTTGGGACAAGCCACTGCACAAATAATCTGTCTAGGAGTTGGTAATACCTGCTAGTCCTATAGATTGACCTGAATTGCTCCTGGGTCTTAGAGCTTACTGTTTCTCTACTCAGGATGAAAAAGGCATTCCCCCCCCATACCCACACACACACATAAATATATATAGATATACATACACCCATACACACATGTCTATATGCACATGCATATATACATATAGGCACATATATGTGGGTACACATATATGTGCACATTACACATACACATGCATACACACATATGTGTACCTAGGTATATGCACACACACACACACACACACACACACACACACACACACACATATATATATATGCACATGTGAGTGTCTAAAGTCAGCGGATCCCAAGCACCATTGGATAAAGTTCTTTTGATGATCAGTAGTTACTTTTACAGATTCATCATTCACTACAGCTATTTCTGTCTATGGGTGCTCCTCCTTCCTCTGGGGGAAGCAGACCACTCTACCCAGACTGACTTACATATATCATCAATGCCAGAGTGCTCTTTCATGAATACTGATCTAGTAAAGATGAATTATTGCTATACCCACAGGGGCTGGGGTTCTGCACCATGTCCTTTTCTGTACCCAAGTATTTGATTTGGACCTCATTTGGTCATGAGGGTCCCACCTTTAGTTAGGAGGATAAGCTTCCTCTTTTTCACATTCATTAGATTACCAAGTCCCCTCCACCACTAACCTAGAGAATAATTTTACTAATGCCCCATGTCTAGGACCTCTACCGAAAAGAAAAAAAGGGAGGATATTTGAGGTGCTTTAATGAACAATATGAGGTATAAGACCATAATTAAAGGTCAGGTAGAGGACAGGTAATTTATTCCTATCTACAAAAGAAAGGTTAAATATATGCAATGCCCAAGTGTTTATTATTCAATAAAACAGGATTTAGTATCAACTAAATACTGGTATAATCTACTGGAAGAATGATTCTTAATTCATCAGAACATGAAACAGTTTGTAGGATTACTGAGTAGGCATTTTGTATTTCATCTCAGCTTTGTGCCAAACTTGACCTTCCTCTGAATTTCATGCTAAGCCACTTTCATGTTTGATCATTCCTTCATCTGCTGCTCTTGCAAGTGGACTCTCTGCTCTCCAGTGGACACCACTGCTGCTGTATTCAGAGTCCTCTGAACCTTTCTGAATTTGAAGGATCACCTTCTAGATACTTCCATCTCAAGGTTGCTATTCCATCACCTGCTTGGGAAGGGAAACACAAAAGAGCAAGCACAAACCCAGGCTCAATCTCTCCTAAATAGGAAAGACTGTGCTTAGTTATTATGTACTCAAAACTTCATGGAGGCCAGGGTGCAGTCATGAGGAGGGTAGGGAATAAGAATTTATTAACCTATGTGACAAGGACTATGATACTCACTTCACAAAATCTTATTTGTTTTGATCCTCTCAGCAACCTTATCCAAGTTTACATTTGATGAAACTGAGGCAAAGAGAGGTAAAGTGAATTGCCAAGGATCAAACAGCTAGTAAGTCTGAGGCAGGATTGGACCTCAGGTTTTCATGACTTCAGGACAGGCCAACCTCCTCCTTCCTACCCATCTCTCCAATGTAGCTAGAAAGTGATGCTACTGAATTTGCAGCTGTTAAGATGAGATGGACAGAAGGGTAGGTCAGTCTATTTTGTGTATCCACTGAGTCATCAGCTCCTCTAGCTCAGCAGCCAGCTAAAATATTCTTTATCATCTCACAATTGGAAACCTCTCAGTAATTAGTCATACATAGCCAGAAACTGACCCTAACCTTTCCATATATTCAACTGAAACTAGTAAGGCCCAATCTAAGCATACTCTATGGGCTGTCCTTGTTATACCACTCTCTTAGGAATTTCTCTGATAACTACCCTTACCAGACACTCAAAAGAAAAGAATGAAGAAATAGATTTCGTTAAACACAAGAAAGTATTGCAGTTAATTAGCTTGAACTCTGACCAGAAAGACATGAAGTCCAGTCTTAGCTCTGCCACAGTTTTGCTGAGGTTAGCAGATCATGTGACCCCTCTGTGCTTTCATTTCTTCTGCTGCTGTAAGCCATCAAGGCTCTATAATTTCATTAGCATAGATCTCCCCTCCACCAAAGTATATCTCAAATTATTTCCAATGCAGTAGTGTCATTCGTGAGAATAACCCCAAAACTCTGAAACTGTTTTGGAACAAAATGTGTTGGGTCATTTGCTAGAAGAGAGTGAGCTGGGAAGAAGGTAAGGCTCGCTCTCATCCAGGCTCTGCAAAGTTCACATAATATAGGATTTAGACAGGGGTACCTGCACATCAACCACATGTATGCAGTAAAGCAACTTTGCTGAGAGAACAACTTGAAGACAAGGTAGACTGAGATGGATGTCAAGAAATATGAGCAATAAATAAAATTTGAGTGAAGCCAAAACACAGGATAACCGAAAACACAAGCTTAGGTGAACCTAAAACAAAATCTAGGTGAGGAGACCCAATACAAAAATGTCTTGGGTGGATCTAGGACCTTGGGGAACCCCAATTCCTGGTAGCCTTTTTTGGCATTCCTGGAGAGTTACTGAGGCCAGGGCAACAATCTGGGTTCAAACAATCTCTAGTCACATAAGGTTAGATTTAAACAATAAAATAATTATTAAGTATGATAATTAATATTTCCTGAATAATATAATAAATTATTACCACATTAGGCACATGGACAAGTGACAAACACTTGTTAAGCACTTACTTTTTCCAGACCTTGTACTAAGCTCTGTGGGTACCAATTAAAGCAAAAAAACTCAATCCCTGGCTAGAAAGAACCTCAGTTTTAATGGAGGGAGACAACACATCAGAAGGAGCTGAAGTACAGGGAGTTGGAGGAGGAGGAGGAGATTATGGCAAAGTCTGTAGAATAGATGGTATTTTCAAGTTGTTGAAGTAAAAAAAAAGGCATTGCCCTGTAGACAACTTGATGAGCTTGCCTGAACTTAACTTAGCGGGTATTTGGCACACAGGCATTTAGTTCATCACTAGGCCAGTACCTCAAGCTCTTCCACCTAGGGAGAACCTTTCAGATCTTTAGAGACTTTTCAAGACTGAGCTTAATCTCCATTCCATGATGCTTCAATGAAGGACTCTAATAAAGATCTTCTGTTTCACCACCATCATTCAGGGGGAAGAACATTTAAAACAATTAATCAAACAGAGTTGTAATATAGTGTAGTCTCATGGATAGCTGAATGAATAAATGTCAAAGATTGTAATATTTCAAGAGAAATAAGAAAGGCTTATTTTTGAATTCAAGGAAGAATTTTTTTTTTTGAAAAGGAACAAAAATAATTGGTATATAACCAAGAGATTATTAAAATCACACCTTTCAGGAATATAACCAGAATAATCCATCAAAGGCTTCCCAGGAATAGTTGTAGTTATTAAATATAGCTCTTTCCCTAGAAATCAAACTATTCTTGAGCTTTTGCTAATAGGATAGATAGATAGATAGATAGATAGATAGATAGGTTATTAAGTTCTTACTCTGTGCCAAACACTTTACTAAGGTCTAGGAATATAGATATGAAAAAGCAAAGGTGTTCCTGCCTTCAAGGAACTTATAATTTAGTGGGGGGGGGCAGTATATAAAGAGGAGCTAAAAAGGAAGATGATTGTGCCATGGCGTAGAAGATCACTGAGAAGTTTTGCTACATACGATAAAAGACCCATCAGAATATCAAAATGTTAAAGGTAGAAGGGACTGTTTGTTATTGTTGTTTTGTCATTTTTTAATCATACCTAACTCTTTATGACTCCATTTGGGATTTTCTTGGCAGAGATACTGGAGTGGTTTGCCATTTCCTTCTTCAGCTCATTTTACAGATGAGGAAACTGAGGCAAACAGGGTGAAGTGACTTACAACTAGTAAGCATCTGAGGTGAGATTTTAACTTAGAAAGATGAGTCTCCCTGACTCTAGGCCCAGCACTCTATCCACTGCAACACCTACCAGCCCCAAGAAGGAATTGTAAAGTTTATCTAGTTTACTATCTTCATCATAGGTCTGCTACTTGCTGTCTTTGTGGCTTTGGGCAACTCACTTGAAGTCTTTGAGATTCAATCTTATCATCTGTAAAATTAAAGTGTTGGACTAAATGACCTGTGAGATTCCTTCTACTTCTAAATGTCTGAGATTGGGATACTATCATATGATAGGTTGTTCATTAAGAAGATTAGGGAGATTAGTTTGGTATTGGTATAAAACACAAATTTGAGAGGAGACAGATTAGAGCAAATACAAATGCCAAATAAGATGATAGAGCAATTTTCCATGTGAGGGGTGACAACAACCTGAACTATCCTGATGGCGATGGGAATGGGGAGAAAGGGAAGGATGTTTAACTTCTCAAATGTGATTTTATTGCTGATGGTATTGTTGTAATTTCTTCATTTTGGTACTATTCTTAATATTACAGTTCTTACATAAATCTAACCTGATCATAGTGTATAATCTCTAAACATATTGCTATAGAATTTTTGCTGATATTTAGTTTAAGATTTTTGTAACAATTTTTATGAGTAATACTGCTCTATTATCAGGACCATATTTATTTCATGAATGAAATTTGATAGAATGTTTTCAGACCCTATATTTTGAAATAATTTTCTGAAATTGAAGATAACTATTTTTGAATGTTTGATAAAATTCACTTGAAAAGCTGTCTGGGTCTAGGACTTTTTTGAGAGTTTATTATTTATTCTATTATCTGTTCTATTACTGTTATTTTCCTGATCTATCCTTGTTTTGTTAGTATACACACTTCATAACTGTATAATTATTTTTTAAGTTTATTTTAAGTTATCAATTCTTTGTGCATATGTACATATATTTATACAGATATGTATGTAGCCATATGCATGTATATGTATACATATATACACATATGTGTGTACGAATTCAGGCAAAATCATTTCTAACGATTTCTTTTATTCCTTCTTTATGTGTTGTAATTTCTCCTTCATTTTCATATTGGTGATTTGTTTTCCTCTTTTTTTAAAATCCAGGTAGCTAGCTGATGGTTTATTTTATTGCTTTTTTTTTCAAAATTCCAGGTTGTAGTCATTAAGTTAAAATTTTGTTTTCTATTTTGCTTATTTCTTCTTTTATTTTAAGACTTTCTATTTTGGTGTTTGAGTTTTTTTTGACTAATTGTTTTTCTAGGTCCATGTTTTCTTTAAGTTTCATCATGTCCAATCTATTTATCTCATGTCTCTTTCCTTTCTTGATATCTTAAATCAGGTTAAGTTGATGAATATGAGTTATTGAGAAAGTAAGTTATAAGGCAATTTGTTTCTTGCCTGCATTTACCTTACATCTAAATTCTAAATTATATTAGATCCTATCATCTCCAAATCATTTACAAGCATTTTTGGCTGAGAGGAGGAGCAGAGACGTTTGACATTTCTTTTAAAAGCCTAGTATTTTGTCAGATTTTGAGGTAAATTTGCATGACATACATAAACCTGAATTAGCATATGAACTTTTGAATCTGTATCTTTACCAAGCCGTAGCTCTAAGCCCTTTGAAGTTTCTTCATTACTAATTGTGGTTTGACCTACTGTGTATTGCTTTTGCTCTTCAATCAAAGTACTTGCAGAATGGTTCTGGGGAACAATTAGTAACCATTGTATAGTGAGTTTAATCCAAACATGAAAGGGCAGTTGAATAAACTATAGGAAGGTCTCAAAAGCAAAAGTCATTAAAGATAATTCAAAAACTGAATAAGATGTAGAAACTCATTAAGACTGTTCTGGAGTTTGTCTAATAACCTCCTTGAGCTCTAAAAGGAAATTCTGATTAAGAAGACTTAGTCAGCCATAAATTAAATATACTTAAAGAAATTTTAACTACAGTTGCTAGTGGCTTTCCACACATATGACTAGTCAACATTGCTAAAAACAAAATAAAACAAAAAAAAACCCTTAAAATGGTTAGGAATGGCTGCTCCCATTTTTCCTCCTCAAATTTGGCAGCTGGGTAAGATTCAAGATGTGTGGGGTTTTATGGCATTCCCTAGTCAGACCTATTAGTCTCCATGTTTCCCTTCTAACAGTAATCTCATTCCATCATACATAATTTATGAAGTTGTTAAGTATTAATTGACTGATATTCCTTTTTGCTATTGAAGAATTATGGCAGCAAACACTCAAGAGCTCACCATCCTCAAAGCAATAGCAAAGAGGAGGAAAGTTAATGCACCAGAAAATTTTTCAAGCAATATATATCACTTTTGTGCAATCAGCAGTTGGGGATTTTTCTTTTATTAAGTTCTGTCCCATACAATTGACTTTGACGGTTGCTTTACAAAAAGGCACATCCCCAGAGGTGTCTTGTTGATGTTTAAGTGAAGCCATTTTAGTGGATTCATGCTATTCTTGTGACAGGTTTCATTCATTCCATTTGATCTGGACCACTTAAGGCCTTTCACAATATGCCTCCAGTCTACATTTCCAGACTTATTTCACATTACTCCGCCACATACTATGTTAAAGTCAAACACTTATACTTCCTGTTTCTGGAAAGATGCATTTCACCTCCAGTTTTTGTCTTTTTTTTGGGACCACAATACTCTCCCTTCTTCACCTTCGCCTAATAGAATGCCTACCTTTCTTGAAGACTTTGTTCAGCTTCTACATGCTTCATGAATCTTTTACTGATCTCAGTGAAGTTGTCATTCTATTGAAATAACTGTGAATTAATATAATTTGTATAGGTTATATCCTTCCAGTAAAATGTAGACTACTTGAGGGCAGGGACCATTTAAATTTGTCTGTGATACTGCACACCTATGGAAGCATCTTTCATATAGTTTGGTGCTTAATCATCAAATTGCTTTTATTGAACTCTATATGTAATCAAGGAGTTTTGGAAGTACTTATGTGGAGTGTCCTTGGATGAAGGATATATAAAGTCATGTTGGTTATGAATCATCACGTACTGCCTGAAGAAGATGTCATTTAATATAGTTCCTATAGGCCAACTAGCAATAGTTTTGATCCTAGTACAAACAAGCAATAGTTGAAATAATTACATTTAAGGAAAGAATATGTGGATTATAATATGTATGCATTCCATTATAGCACATCATGTTACATTATATTGTATTGTGATATCATTTTGTGTTATTACTGTATGCTGTTATGTTACGTCAGGTCATAAAATGATATATGATATGAAAATATATATATATATTTTTGTAATCTAATCTAATGGGATATAATACCATGCAATATGATATAATACAATGTTGTATAATATAATACAATGTAATATAATATAACATGACATGACACAGCTCATGACATGACATAATATGACACAACATGAAACCCCATGATTTGATGTGATATGATGCAATATAATATATACAATATAGGATATTATAATACGGTATAACACAATATAAATAATATGCTGTGGTAATATGTTATATTAGTATGTTATATTGCATTATACTGTATTATATTAAATATAGTGGAAATAACTCTGTATCTTGAAACAAAAGACCTGGATTGATCATGACCTCCATCACCATTTATGTTCATGATCCTGGGCAAGTTACTTAATGTCTCAGTACTCTAGGCAATACTTTATTACTATAAGTTTCTGCCTATACCCTTTGACCCAGCAATACCAATACTAGGGAAAAGGAAAGAACTTATGTGTTCTAAAAGACTTAAAACAGCTCTCTTCATGGTGGCAAAGAAATGGAAATTACATGGGTGTCTATCAATTGGGGAATGGCTGAAGAAATTGTGGTATGATTGTGATGGAATACTACTGTGCTTTAAGAAATGATGAGCTCAATGATCTTCAAAAAACATGAATAGACTTGCACAAAATAATGTAAATCAAAATGAGCAGAGCCAAGTCAACAGTATATATAGTAACAATATCATTTTGAGATCAACTTTTAGTGACTAAGTCATTTTGAGTATTATAAATACCCAAATTATCTACAAAGACCTATGAAAGAAGACACTATCTTCATGCAGAGAAAGAACTAATAAGTAGAAGTATGTGAAGAAAGATTTTACATATATATATATATGTTTGTGTCTAATGGTAGCCATCTCTAGGGTGGGGGAAACGAAAAAAGAAAAAAAAGAAGAAATTTACATGATACTTTTATAATACATTTAAAAGAAATATCATGTTGTACGTAATAGATTTGCAGTTTCATGTGCAATCATCTTTTTAAAAAATTATGCATCATGGAAATGCTTTTCTTATTCCATTACTTAAAAATGAAATAAATATTTAAAAAAATTCAAGTTTCAGGAAGAGTGCCAAATGATGTTGGTGAAGGGAATTTCTTCATCCATAGGTTTCTGTTCTTAAATAGTAGTTTCAGTTTCTTTCCCAATGTATTATGATACATTATATACCATAAAATGCAGGGCAATATAATTAATGTGATATATTTAACACAACACAATGTAATATAATATAATGGCATACAATTGAATTATAATGTGTTATACTATTCAATATTATATCATATCATGACATATTATAGATGGATATGGATTGATTGAAGGGTCAATATGTATAGGAGAGGGCATGTGTTGTCATTAGCACTTATAGTTGTTTTACAGTAATCCAAGCATCATAGCTTGTAGCCCACATTTAGGGCATTAACAATCAATGTTTAGGAAATAAATTCAAAATTAGAAAATTAAGACCCTATCCCCCTTAAGCTAAATAGTGCAATAATATTAAATACAATTTCAAAGTAAGAGATTCAAGCTATTAACAACCCTACAAAAATGACAAAAGAAGAAAATGACAAATCCTGAAAAGGTTATGGGAAATGTCATACTGGGGCACTTTTGGTAGAGCCAAATTGGTCTGGCCATTCTGGAAAGCAATTTGCAACAATGCCCCCAAAGTTACTACACTGTGCATACCCTATGACTCAACAATAAATATATTAGGCCTATATCCCATCAAAGAAAGAAGAAAATAATCCATATTATACAAAAATATTCATAGCATATCTTTTCTTATAATAGCTGCAAATTGGAATCTAAGGGCCTGCCCTCTTTTCAGGGGAATAACTAAACAAATTATCACATACAAATGTAATGGAATATTATTGTTCCCTAAAACAACAACAAAATGTAGCATTTCAGAAGAAACTGGGAAGACCAACTATGATCTGATCTAGAAAGAAGCAATGATAACTAAGAAAAATTTATACAATTTACAATGACAACATTGAAGAGGAAAATAACTTTGAAAGACGTAAGAATGCTGATCAATGAAGTGATAAAATACAGGTCCACAAAGCTCACAATGAGACACTCTACTCCCTATTCATCTCCTGCCACAGGAATGATGAATTTAAAATGTAGAGAGAGACACACATTTTTGGACATGATCAATGTGGGAAATCATTTTGCTGCACTATGTGTCAGGTTTTTGGTTTTTTTTTTTCATTTTTGTTGTTTTCAATAGAAAGATGATAATGGAAGAGATATACTATAAATGGATATAAAAATAAAATACATAAAGTTAGTTTTTTAATCAGTGGTAGAATTTTCAGATTAAAGCTGTTACCTAAATCAAGGATGTCTTAAAGTATCCTTTGAATCATAGAATCACAAACATATTGCTCAGGAAAGGACATTAAAATCTTCTAGTTCAACTCTATCCCTTTACACGAGAGAAAACAGAATGTAGGCAGGTTCCCAACATAACACAGGTAGTTGATAGCAGAGCTTGGATTTAATCTAGGTCATCTGATTACAGATACGCCATTTTTTCCACTTCATTATACTGCGTTTTTGAGGCAGACTAAAGAACCTGGATCAACATCCTCCATTTTACAAATGTAGAAACTGAGGAATAGAAGGCAAGTAACTTGCACAGCAAATAGGTTTCATAAAATTGAGTGTAGCCCAAATCTATGCCGTGAAGAAACACATACTGATATAATGAGGAGGTTCAATTAGCTCAGAGTCTAATGAAAGTTATATGGGTTATCAATGACATTAACTAATCATGTGAACAAAAAAATAAGGTCTAACTTCTCCGAGCCTCAGTTTCCTCACCTTATAAATGGGAATGATAATAATTCTGATAGAATATACTTCACAAGGTTGCAAAAATTTAATGAAATAATGTATGCAACACGTTACAAACTTTAATGAACTACATGAATTCCCATTATTACTATTCTTTGCAAAGTCCTTCAGATGAACATAGTACAAACATCACTCAATTTTACATCAATTCAAATCTATAATATGAATCCATGAATAATAATTATTAATATATTGTTGAATTGAACATGTAAATATTTAATCAGTATGGAGCTATGTAGGGCAGCTAAGCAGTGCAGTGCATAGAGCACTGGGCTTAGAAGCAGGAAGATTTATCTTCATGTGTTCAAATCTGGCCTCAGACACTTACTAGCTATGTGACCCTTGGCAAGTCTTAGTTCCTCCTTGCCTTAGTTCCTCCTCTATAAAATGAACTGAAAAAAGAAATGGAGAATCACTCCAATATCTTTGCCAAGAAAACCCCAAATGGGGTCATGAAGAGTTGGATATAACTGAAAAATGACTGTAAAACAAAATGGAGTTACATCCTGTGGGTGGAGGAGGAGAGGGAAATATAAACACAGAGAAAAGACAGGATATTTATTCTCAGGAAGGTTACCATCTCTGGGGAAATGAGACAAAAACACACATAAAACAATTATAAGACCATCATCCAACTTGATGATGACTAGCACTAAGAAGGAGTTGAGCAAGCAACAAAGAAGAGAGCATAGGGCTATGAACTGGTAAAAAAAAATAAAAACGTCAAGAATAAGCTAGCTATGGCATTGATGCAGTGAAGCACTAAATCCTGGCGGAAATGTCCATCAGTATCAGAGATCTTAAAATCGTTCTAATAGACAGCTATCTGTCCATCAATATCTAATGATGCATCAATTGACAATGAATGATCTCCCATGCTTTTTATTCTAATGAAGCAAGTATTGTCAGTGATATTATTTTTACTAACATAGTGAAAGTGTTTATCACGAATATTGTAAGTAATGTTATTTATCACTACTACAAGTTGATTAACTCCATTTGGCCAAGATCCATGACTTGTTCACCTTTGAATTGCTTACAGGAGGTGGTGCAGTGAATAGAGTGTTTGGCCTAGAATCAGAAAAAACTGAGTTTAAACTTAATTTTGGATGCTTAATAGCTATGTGACCATGGGCACTTAACCTCTGCCTGCTTCAATTTCTTCAGCTATAAAATGAAGATAACAGTAGCACCTATTTTGGAGGATTGTGGGTAAATATTTGTAAAATGCTTTGAAAACCTTATAGCAAAATGTAAATTCTAGTTATTCCATAAATGCTATCTATTCTTATCCAGGGGTTCCCTATGTGAATGAAGTCCGTGAAATCACACATCCATTCCTAGAATGGTCCCAATTTCCAGTCGTAAAACAGTTCCAATTTCTTGAACAGTTCCATCAGGGTCACACACAATCTACACTTAGAATTTAATGAGAAGATAAGATTTCTAACAAAAAGGAACTAAATAAATGTCAGTCTATGAGAACAGAAGTGCTCCCTGCAAATAATATGCGGAATGTAGATGACATCAAAATCCCAAAGTAGGTACTGAATGGTGAAGTAAGGTTTAGTGTGAGGAAAGATACCTAGTGTCTTCACCAAGAAAACCCCAAATGAGGTCATAAATAGTCAGACACCACAGAAAACAATTCAAAAATACTAACTCATCATTTTAAGGAAAGTTCTATTTATTTCTGTAATTTCTAAGTGTTTTTAATAGGAATAAGTTTTGTATTTTATTTAAAAAAACTTTTCTGTATCTATTGGTATAAACCATATGATGCTGTTGATTTTTTATTGATATGCCCATTTATGATTATAATTTTTGTAATATTGATCCCACCTTGCATTCCTGGTATTAATCCCATTGTTCATAACATGTGATTTTTGTGATATTTTGACTCTTCTTTGGTACTGACAATTTGGTTTTATTCTTCCTTTTTAATCAAATCAACCAATGGTTTACTTTTTTCTTTTTATAAAACCAGCTCCTAATTTTATTTATTAATTAATTTTTATAGCTTTCTATTTTGTTATTCTTTCTTTTGGTTTTCAGGTTTCTATTTTGGTTTTCCATTGGGGATTATAATTTGTCCTTTCTCTAGGTTTTTTTTTTAGTTATATAGCCAGTTCATTGATCTACTCTTCAATTTTTGTTAATATAACCATTTAGAGATATACAATTTCTCCTAAGTACTGCTTTTGATATATCCCACAAATTTGGGGACACTGTCTTATTTTTGTCATTATTTTTAATGAAAATATTGATGGTTCTATGATTTGGTTTTTGACCCACTGATTCTTTAGAATTAGCTTGTTTAGTTTCCAATTAATTTTTAATCTATGTTTCAATTACCTTTTATTGAATGTTATTTTTATGACATTATGGTCCGAAAGGTATGTTTAATATTTCTCTTTTTCTTCATTTATTTGGGAAGTTTTTTATGCCCTAATGCACAGTTAATTTTTGTGAAGATGCCATTCCTATAGCATAGGAAAAGTATACTTCTTTCTATGCCCATTTCATTTTCTCCATAGGTTGACAATAGCTAACTTTTCTAAAATTTTATTAATGTCCTTAACTTCTTTCTTATTTTATGGTTAGATTTATCTACTTCTGAAAGGGTAAAGTTGATATCCTTAGCCAGTATAGATTCACTGTTTCCTCCTGTATCTAATTTACACTTTCAATTAAGAATTTGGATGCTATGTCCTTTGATGCATATAAAGTTAGTATTGATATTACACCATTTTCTATGATACCCTTTAGCATAATGTAGTTTCCCTGCTTATCTCTTTTATTAGGTCTATTTTTACTTTTACTTTGTCTGAGATCATGATTGCTACCCCTGTATTTTTTTATTTCAGTTGAAGTGTAACAGATTCTGTTCCAGGCACTTATCTTATTTTATTCTTAATAGTATCTTATTTTTCTGAAGTACATGTTAAGACAATTTTAGCACTCAAATTTAATTTAGTTCCAAATTTTTCTTCCTCCCTCTCCCTCTTCCATCTTCTGAAAATGGGCAGGCAATTTGATATAGGATACCCATGTGCTGTCATATAAAACATTTCCATATTAGCCACAGATGTGAAAGAAGAAATCGATCAAAAGAAAAAAAACAGACAAAAAAAGTAACTGAAAAAAAATTTCATTTTGCACTGAGAGTCCATCCATCAGTTCTTTATCTGGATGTGGATAGCATTTCCCTTTGTGAGTCTTCCAGTACCTTATTTTAACTCTCTGCATGTGTTTTTGCTTCAAGTGTTTCTCTTGAAAACAGCATATTGTTAGATTCTTGCCTTTAATGCATTCTGCGAACTGATTCCATTTTATAGGTGAGTTCACTCCTTCCACATTCATAGTTATGAGTGCTAGCCATATATTTCTTTCAGTCCTTTTTCTTTCTTTCTTTCTTTTTTACCATTCTCTTTTTTCAATCTACCCCTCTTCAAAAATCTGTTTTGTTTCTGTCTGCTGCCTCCCTTAATCTACACTACCTATTTTCATACCTTCTTTTTCTTATCTCTTCCCCCTCTTGCTTTCCTTTTTTCTTTCTTTTTAGATTAATTCATTTATTTTTAGTTTCCAACATTCATTTCCAAAAGATTATGATTTCCAAATATTCTCCCCTTCTCTTCCCTCCCCCCACCCCAAGATGGCACACATTCTGATTACCCCTTTCCCCAGAGGGCAGAATGGGGAAAGTCTATCTATCACTTCAATCACCCCACTTCTCTTCTCCCCTTCTCCCTTACTTTTTTGTAGGGCAAGACAGATTTCTACACCCTATTGCCTGTACATATTAATTTCCAGTGGCGTGTATAAACAATTTTAACATTTGTTTTTAAAACTTTGAGTTCCAAATTCTCTCCCTTCTTCCCTTCCCAGCCACCCTCATTGAGAAGGGAAGCAATTCAATGCAGCCTATCCTGCCCCCTATTTTTTCTATTTTCTCCTTTGACCTTGTCCCTTTATAAAAGTATTTGCTTCTGACTACCCCCTCCCCCAGTCTGCCCTCCTTTCAATCATCCCTCCCCCATTATGGCCTTTTCTCCCTACTTTCCTGCAGGGTGAGATACCCAACTGAGTGTGTATGTTATTCCTTCCTTAAGCCAAATCCGATGGGAGTAAGGTTCACTCATTGCCTTACACCTCCCTCTCTTCCTTTCCATTATAGCAGTTTTTTCTTCCCTCTTTCATGTGAGATAATTTACCCCATTATATCTCTACTTTTCTCCTTCTCCCGATATATTCCTCTCTCATCCGCTTAATTTTATTTTTAGATATCATACCTTCATATTCAACTCACTCTGTGCACTCTGTCTATATAAATATATATACATATATAAATACACATGTATATGTACATATGTATGTATGTATATATGTCTATGTATATACATATACACACATATGTATATGTGTATATGTATGCATGCATGCATGTGTATATAATGTGTTCCCTTCAACTACTCTAATACTGAGAAAGGTTGCATGAGTTACAAATATCATCTTTCCATGTAGGAATGTAAACAAAACAGTTCAACTTTAGTAAGTCCCTTATGATTTTTATTTCCTGTTTACCTTTTCATGCTTCTTTTGATTCTTGTATTTGAAAGTCAAATTTTCTATTCAGCTCTGGTCTTTTCATCAAGAATGCTTGAAAGTCCTCTATTTCATTGAATACCCATTTTTTCCCTGAAGTATTATGCTCAGTTTGGCTGGGTAGGTGATTCCTGGCTTTATTCTTAGCTCCTTTGACCTCCAGAATATCATATTCTAAGCCCTTCAATCCCTTAACATAGAAGCTGTTAGACCTTGTGTTATCCTGATTGTGTTTCCAAAATCCTCAAATTGTTTCTTTCTGACTCCTTGCAATATTTTCTTCTTGACCTGGAAACTCTGGAGTTTGGCTATAATATTCCAAGGAGTGCTCCTTTTGGGATCTTTTAAAGAGGTGATTGGTGAATTGTTTCAATTTCTATTTTACCCTATGGTTCTAGAATATCAGGGCAGTTTTCTTGATAATTTCATGGAAGATGATGTCTAGGCTCTTTTTTTTGATCATAGCTTTCAGGTAGTCCTATAATTTTTAAATGATCTCTCCTGCATCTATTTTCCAGGTCAGTGCTTTTTCCAATGAGATAGTTCACAGTGTCTTCTGTTTTTTTTATTCCTTTAGTTCTGTTTTATAATTTCTTGATTTCTAATAAAGTCATTAATTTCCATTTGCTCTATTCTAGTTATTAAGGAATTATTTTCTTCAGTGAGCTTTTGGACCTCTTTTTCCATTTAATCAATCCTGCTTTTTCTCCTCATTGGCTCTTTGGACCTCTTTTGTCACTTGGGTTAGTCTATTTTTAAGGTATTATTTTCTTCAGTATTTTGAGGGGTCTCCTTTAGGAAGCTGTTGACTTGTTTTTCATGATTTTCTTGAATCCTTCTCATTTCTTTTCCCAAATTTTCCTCTACTTCTCTTACTTGATTTTCAAATTTCTTTTTGAGCTCTTCCATGGCCTGTGACCAATTCATATTTTTCTTGGAGTCTTTTGATGTAGGATCTTTGACTTTGTTTTCTTCTTCTGGCTGTCTGTTTTGCTCTTCTTTGTCACCAAAGTAAAATTCTATAATCTGAGTTTTAATGCTGTCTGCTCATTTTCCCAGCCTTTTACTTGACTTATGAGTTCTTTGTCAGGGTACGACTCTGCTTCCAGAGTGGAGGGTGCTCTGTCCCAAGCTTCAAGGGTTTTGTGCAGCTGTTTTCAGAGCTACTTCTAGGCACCTGTAAATTTTTCAGTTCTTCTGAGGTGATATGATCCAAGGAGATGTGTTTGTTCCTCCCCTGGTCTGTGCTCTGGTCTGCGAGTGACCTCAAGCATTCCATTCTTCCCTGGAACTGAGGGGAGGATTCCCTCTCCATAGCTACCACAAGCTCTGCCACACCAGATCTCCTCCTCACCCCAGGACCACCACCCAGGACTGCAACCCAGATCTAAGCAGTACAAAGCAAGAGAATCTTTCTTCAGCACCAGAATAGGGATCCCAGCATTCTTACTTTGGTCAGATACCTGATTCCCACATCGTCTCTGGGCCTGGAGTTCTGCAAGCAACTGCTGCCACTCACACTACTGCTGCTGCTGTAGACACCTCCTCTGCCCAGGGTCTGGGGCTGAACTGGGCTCTTTTCTCACCCAGGTCTGAAAGATTTTTCCCACTGACCTTTTAAGATATCTTTGGTGTTTGTGGGTTGAAAAGTCTGGAAACTGACACAGCTGCCAGTGATTCATTGCCCTGAGGCCTGAGCTGGCCAGGTCTGTGCTGGGGTGGCCCATGTTGGGCTGTGCTCTGCTCCCAGCATGGTGTGATAGATGCTTCCCATCAACCTTCCAGGCTGTCTTGGGGTGAAGACTTGTTTCACTCTGTCATTTTGTGAGTTCTGTATCTCTAGAATATGTTTAGAGTTATTTTTTACAGGTAACTGGAGGGATTTGGGAGAGAGCTCAAGAAGTCCCTGATTTTACTCAACCTTCTTGGCTCTGCCCCCTTTGCTTTCCTCTTCAATTGAATATATACACACACACACATACACACACACATATACACACATGCATGTATACATATACACATATACATACATACACATACACTTAAGCATATACTTATATATATATTTCCTTCTTTGATCCTGTTATTTTACACATTGCCTTTCTCAAGTTAGCATAAAACAGTGAATTATACTCAAAAATGGAAAATCCCACTGTTCT
This sequence comes from Trichosurus vulpecula, assembly GCF_011100635.1. Lineage (NCBI taxonomy): Eukaryota > Metazoa > Chordata > Mammalia > Diprotodontia > Phalangeridae > Trichosurus > Trichosurus vulpecula. Next base: position 46,066 of record NW_023494525.1, on the reverse strand, counting down.
GACCAGTGGTGACATTGATTTGAAGGAGCTTGACAACCCTGTAATGAACATTTTCATAAAGTATCGGGATCTTTTATAGACACATGATTTCATCACTTCAAATATTTCTTCCACCAATGAAGATCACATAATGTCAGATTTAGTAGTTTATGGCTTATCACATTGATGACAAGTTTCAGATGAGAGATTTGAACCTAAGTTTTTCTGACTCTGAGCACAACAAACTTTCTTTTATAGAAGTCAACTTGTACTGAAAAAATAAGGATTCTATATTAATTTCTGCAACTTTGAACTCCTAAAAATGTTATTTTTCAATAATAAAGAACTGGAGGAGAAATGGAGTCCTTGTATTCAATAAGTTACATAGTGGAATTCTTAAAAAAAGAAACAAAAAAAATCCCATTTAATTTTCCCTGTTGTCATTTAGATGTTGTCATCTAAAGCATTTTAAAATACAAGTCACAAGAATCAAGGGAAATGGCTATGATAACCAAGCTCATTTTGAAAGTCCTGGCTGAATTCAACTTTTCAAAACACTAAGAAAAATTAAGTTATTGATTTGATTTCCTTAGCTCCCTAAAAAATATCTCATATTGTACCATTCACCACCTTCCAATTGAAAAATCCTCTCAGTCCATACAACGTCAAGATGAGCTTAAACGACAGGAAACAAACCAACATTGCTTAGGAAGAAGATAAGATTTCCTTCTTCCGTGACATTTCTGCTTGATTTATGGTCCACCAGCTCATGACCAAATCCTGACTAAATAATGACAGCAAGAACTAAGTCAAACTAGTATTTCAACTAGAAAACAAGTAAGCTGTTTAATCCAGGATACCTACTGAATACAAACAAGATTATCTTTGGTGGAGAGTTTCCGAAATACTTGGAGTCAGAGAAAGTAGGAACAAATACAAAGTGATTACTCTCCCTAGGAGTGGACAACACAACATCTTCAAATCTGCCAGGGAAATTTGTAAATGAAAAGAACAGGTATGTAGATTGTGTATATGTACCATTCATACTATAGAGATAGATTTTAATATTTATATATTTATAAGTTATGATATATAATACCATATATAGTATATCTTATATTAATATAGTGCCAATTATGTCTCATATTATATAATCTCCTTAATATATACTGCATATTTTTGTTGTGTTGTTAGAATTTATTTTATTGACTACACATGTCCCTCAAAGTATAACTTAGTCTGACAGACTGGCTATTCATGGGGAAAAATGTATAATTTTGGAGATTTGTAAACAAGACATTTATTTTTAATTATAGTCATCTCTGATCATCTTCAAATGTGTACTTTAGCATATCAAATATTTTACAAATTGTCTACATCAGATTTCTCTGAAGCTAATCAATTAGAACTTGATTTTCTCATTTTTTTCCTGATCCTTTTTTTTAAAGTGTAAGGATCCAGGAAGGCAATACTCAATGGTAACCAATCTATAAGGCTTTGAGACTAAAGTTTTTTCCCTTGTAATGCACATATTTCGGGTGGAGAAAATAGATGTGTCACATTAGTATAATAAGGAATATTAAATATTTGCATCAACTGAGCATAAAAAGATATAATTCTTTTTGCCAATGGAGCTAAATTAGGAGAATGTAATTTTGCAGCTTCTTCACTCCCACTCAATTGAAAAAAGAATAGAAAATTCAATGTCTTTTGACAGATGGGTCCCTGTCTTTTTTTGTTATTATTTAAAAAACAAAACACTCACACAATCTAAGAGAAACAGTGATTTTTCAATGAATCTCCTTATTCTTCCTGGGCAGTCATCCAGTGAGTTGCTGATATAGCAGAGAGTAGAGATGTCTGAGATTGCTGCACAACCATAATTACACAGGGGAAGTCTGCTTTCACCTACAACATCCAAGCAATCAAGCAGAGGTAGGATTGCTGCCTTAAGTCCCCAGATAATTCTTATCTTCAGCTGGAGCCATATGGCTTTGTCTTCCAGAATATGTTTATGTGCATGTATTAGAAGCTTCTGTCCTTTCTCTACAATGTCAATTTCTTGACATGCTATGAAATTGCTTTGTCCTGAATCTTTGTTGTTCCACCTTTCCTAATATTGATGGCATCATCTTGATAAGAAGTGAACAGCCCCTGTCCTGGGTTCTTGTTGTTCATTGAAACCACATTTCTCATGAAGTTCATGGCTAGTTCAAATGTGTGAGCTTGGCCTTTAAAAGGGGTGTTCATCGGTATTTCAGACAATAGATAACTGAGGACAGGGAAGAAGAGACTGCATATAAATCTACACTTAAATCTCGGGAGGGAAAGTCTCATATCTACATATTGTACTTTCAGAACAATGTTCAGGAAGAAAGTAAATGAGCAAACATATGACAACAAATTTCCAAAAACACTGAGGAACCAAATGAACAAGCTCAATTGGAAAATTCCATGTAATGTGATGAGTTCTGAGCCAATATAACACAAACTGAACTCAAAAACATGTTATGTTGCTACTACGAAAAAGATACTTTCTCAGGGATGTACAAGGGATGCTCTCAGAGATGACAACAAAGGCAAAAATGAAAAATAGGTACTATTATCAAGGAGGTTACATCCTACTACTTAATGCAATATATAAACAGATACATAATTATAAGATAATTTGAAGATGAGTTAAGTATCCAAACTAGTGACATCAAAAAAGCCATCCCATAGGAAGTTATAGCTGAACTGAGACTTGAAGAATTCTAGGAATTGTTAAGGAAAGAAAGGGAATACATTCCTGAAATAGATAAGGTCTATCACAGATGGGAGATGCAATCATGACTTTAGGGGAACAGCAAATGGGCTAGTTTGGCTGGAAGATAAAATAAATCAAAGAGAATAATATGAAATAATTTTGGAAAGGTGGTTTGGATTTAAATAATAGAGAATCCTAAATACTTATTAATCAATAACTATTTATTAAATGCCTACAAAATTCTGGGCACTGCACTAGGTGCTCTAAAACAAAGAATTATTTGAGACAGACCCAGCCCTCAAGGAACTTACCTTCCACCATGGAAGCCAACATATGCAAATAAAGATATACACAGAATAAGTATGTGGTAAGTAAAGGACATTGGTCTTAAAAACCATGTGAGAGGACAGATGTCATTAAGAAGGTAGTTCTTTCCAGAAGAACACTTGAAAAAGACTAGTTATTCTAAGAAATGAAAGTGGTATGGAGGTTTACATTCTACACACAGAGGAAAGTTTATGCAAAGACATGATGATACAGATGATAAGATGTAGTATATGAACAATAGTAGCACAACCAGTTTGACTGGGGTGTAGAGTACATGAAGGTAGTCATATGAAGTAAGTCTGAAAAGTAAGTGGAAAGCAGTTGTGAGATAATTTGAATGTCAAAGAGAGGACTTTTTATTCAACCATAGAGGTAATAGGGAGCTGCTTGTGCTTAATGAGTTACATGATCACACCCATATTTTAACAAAATCACCTAGTCAGCAATGTAGAGGATAGACTGAGGAGCAGAGAAACTTGAGTGTAAGATACCACTCCAGACCACTTAGGAGAATAGAAGACCACTTTTAAAAATCTAGGTGAGAGATAATGAGGTTTGTAGTTATATGAGTGGAGAGGAGAGATCAGATGCAAGAAATATAGCAGACTCTGAAATAATAGTCGGGCATATGGAATTAACAAGGATTTATTATGCATTTACTAATAGGATTTATTAAGCATTTATAATAAGCTAGGCATTGTACTAAATCCTAAGAATACCAGAAAAAGGTAACATTATTTGGTATCTGACTGGACATGTGGTTTAATGAAGGATAAGAAGTAAATGATGATATCAAGTGATGACCCTGGCTAACTAGAAGAGTAGTGGTGCCCCTGACTAAAATAGAAAAGTTCAAAGGAAATATTGGTAGAGTGAAGGTTGGGTATAGAAATAAGTTCTGTTTTGATAGTGTTGAGTTTCACATGACTATGGGACATTTATTTCAGAATGTCCAGTTTGTAGTAAATGATGCAAGCCTATAAGATAAGTTGAGAATTTTTGTTGTTGTGCAGTCATTTTTAGTTGTGTCCAACTCTTTGTGACCCCATTTTGGATTTTCTTGGTACAGATACTGGAGTGGTTTGCCCTTTCTTTCTCCAGTTCATTTTATAGATAAGGAAATTGAAATAAACACAGTTAAGTGCCTTTTCCAGGGTCACATAGCTAGCAAGTGTTCAAGGCCAGATTTTAACCCCATCTTCCAGACTTCAGGGGAGGCACTGTCTTATCTGCACCACCTAACTGCCCTGCACAGTAGGGACTAGGGCTAAATAAATAGATTTCAGATAGGTAGATAGATAGATTTATTGATTGATCTGAGACACACACACACACACACACAAGATTACATTAAATTAAAAAGTTTTTGCACAAACAAAATCAATGCAACAAAGATTAGAAGGAAAGACAGAAGCTGGGAAACAATTTTTATAGCTAATGTTTCTGTTAAAGGCCTCATTTCCCAAATATGTAGAAGAGTGAGTCAAATTTATAAAAATACAATAATTTGCCAATTGATAAATGGTCAAAGGTAATGAACAGGCAGTTTTCAGATGAAGAAATTAAAGATATTTATTGTCATATAAAATACTCTAAATCACTTTTGATTAGAGAACTGAAAATTAAAATAACTCTGAGGTACCACATTCCACCTTTCAGATTGGCTAATGTGAGAGAAAAAGAAAATGATAAATATTAGAGAGGATGTGGAAAAATTGGAACAATAATGCATTGCTGGCAGAGTTTTGAACTGATCGAACCATTCTGCAGAGCAATTTGCAACAATGCCCAACAAGCATAAAACTGTACATACTCTTTGACCCAGAAATTCTTCTACCAGGTCTGTATCTCAAAGAAATCATGTAAAAGGGAAAAGGATCCACATGTACAAAATATTTATAGTAGCTCTTTTTTTATGGTGGCCAAGAATTGGAAATTGAGGGATGAACAAGTTATGGCATATGAATGTAATGGAATACTATTGTTCAATAAGAAATTATGAGCAGTTAGATTTTAGAAAAAAATTTGGAAAGACTTACATGAACTGATGCTGAGTGAAATGAGCAGAACCAGGAGAACATTGTACACAGTGACAGCAACACTGTGTGATGATTAACTATGATGGACTCAGATCTTCTCAAGAATATAATGATATAAGGCAATTCCAAAAGACCAATAATGAAAATGCTATCCACATCTAGAGAAAGAACTATGGAGTCTGAATGCAGATCAAAGCACATTATTTTCCCTTTTTTGGTTTGTTTTTATTTGTCATAATTGTTTCCCTTTTGTTCTGATTCTTCTTTCATAACATGACTAATGTGGAAATATGTTTGACATGACTGTACATGTGTAACCTATATCAGTTTGTTTGTTGCCTTAGGGAGGGGGGAGGGAAGAGAGGGAGGGAGAAAAATTTGAAACTCAAAATCTTACAGAAATGAATGTTGAAAAGTATCTTGACATGTAAGTGGAAAAAAATAAAATACTATTAAGTGAAAAAAATGTTAAGGTAGCAGAACCAAGAGAACATTGTTCACAGTAACAGCAATATTGTAATGATTATTAACTGTGAAAGAATTAGCTACACTAATCAGTACAATAATCCATAACAATTCCAAAGGACTCATGATGAAAAATGCTATCTACTTCTAGAGAGAGAACTGTTGGCCTCAGAGTACAGATTTAAGCATGATATTTTCACTTTCTTTCTTTCTTTGCAACACATTTAATACAGAAATAGGTTTTGCATGATTTTACAATTATAATGTTTATGGTATTGCTTACCTTCTCAATAATTGGGGGAAGAACTTCAGGGAGGGAATTTGGAACTCAATTTTTAAAGAGTGTTAAAATAAATAAATAATCAATTAAAATGAATAGAACACTAGAAAAAAGAAAAAAAGAAAAATCTGTCTTTTGTGGCCATTAAGAGTCATCAAAATATCCTTACCCTGAATGGACTGACCAATTATAGTGCTTCAATTACTATATTTCATGCTTATTTGTTGGATCTCCATGAGGTGCTTTTTTACACCCAAAGAATATATAGACTATATAGAATGTGAATTCATTGGGTTAAATATGGAATGGGCCTTAAAGGGCATTTATTCTACCCTCTTCCTTTTATATATGAGAAAATTGAGCCACATGTGCATTCTGTGACTTACCAGGAGTCACCCCAGGTAAGTAAGAACATTGTACACAGTATCAGCAGCAATTCATAACCAATTATGAATGACTCAGTTCTTCTGAGCAACCCAACGATCCAAGACAAGGACAAAAGACTCACCAAGGAAAATGCTATCCACATCCAGATAAAGAAATGATGGACTCTGAGTGCAGATCGAAGCATATTTTTTATTTACTTTATTCTTTCTTTTGTTTTTTTTTCTTTTGATTTCTTTCTTCTTTCTCAACTGTTATAAATACAGAAATGTTTTACTTGCTACGACATGTATAACCTACATCAAAATGCCTACCATTTTTGGAAGAGGGAAGAGAAGAGAGAGGGAGGGAGGAAAATCTGAAACTCAAACTCTTATAAAAATGAATGCTAAAGGGGCAACTAGGTGTTGCTGTGAATAGAGTACTGGCCGTGGAGTAGGGAGAACCTGAGTTCAAAACCAGGCTCAGAAACTTGACACTTACTACCTTTGTAACCCTGGGCAAGTCTCTTAACCCCAATGGCCTCACCTCCCATGTCCCCCCCCCAAAAAAAGGAATGCTAAAATTTCTTTTTACATGTAATTGGAAAAAAATACTATTAAAGAAAAAAATGAAGAGAGAAATGAGCAGAACAAAGAGAATGTTGTATATGGTAACTTTTAAAGAACAACTTAGAGTGACTAAGTCATTTTGACTATTATAAATTCTTGAATTAACTATAAAAGGACGTAAGAAAGAGGATTCTATCTGCATCCAGAGAAATAATTGATAAATAGAAGTCTGTATAGGATAGTTTTATATATGCTCATATACCTATATCTAGATATAGACATAATTACATTTATTTTTGTATAATGGTTGCCATCTCTAGGGTGAGGGGGGTAGGGAAGGGAAAAAAGAAAAACAAAAGAAAGTCACAAGATAACTTTATTGTGTATTTAAAAGGAATAACAAGTTGTACATAATAAAATTGCAGTTTCATGTATAATCATATCCCCCTCCATTCTACTATGTTATGGAAGTGCTTATTTTATTTCTTAAGTTTAGAATTAATTAAATAATTTAAAAAAGAAGTCTGAGAGTTCTTAAAGGATCGGTACTATGTATCTGTACTATTTTCTGACTTCCTTATGTTGGAAAAATGAAAAAACAAGCGAACTGCTTTATTGCAAGGAAATCTATCCATCCTAGAAAATTGAAGAACCTCTTCATATTGTACCCAGTTTGGCTGGCTTTAAAAGAAACAAATTGCAACATGTCAGGAAAGCAACAACAATGACAAAAACAGTTGTATTTCTATAGTGGTTTGAGGATTGCAAAACATGTTACACAGATTGTCTCATTGCATCATCACCACAATTCTATATGTTAAGTGCTATAATTATTCTTCTTTTATAGATAAGGAAATTGGGGCTAAATGAACTTGGGACATTCTCTGAGTGTCACACAACTAATAAATACATGAGGCAGAATTTGAATTCTGATCTTCCTGGCCCCAAGTCTAGCACTCCATTCATTATGTCACTAAATCTCTTCCCCCAAAGTGTTTGGAAATTAATAGACAAACCTGGATGATATTGCTATGAGAACCATTTTGGAGAACCATTGCCTCATTCTTAGTTTTACCTTGTGGGATATCAAAGACAGAGTTGTCGAGGTTGTTGTTGCTGCTACTGCAACTGCCGTGGCTGTTAATTATTTTTCTTTCTTTGAGACAGAATTGTAAGTTACGTTTCCCTGCTGCTACTGGGACCCAGAAAAATAAATGGTCTCTGAGGGCTTTTTCCACCTCATCCAAAATGCTTTGAGATAGTACCACTAAATTTCTTTTTAATCTTTAAGATAAGAACATTGAAAGAAAAGCTGAGTAAAGGACAATTCAATTTCTCCTGATCCTGAGTTAGCAAATTCAGAGGAGCTCAAAATAAGACAAGGAGGGCGAGAGAGAGAGAGAGAAAGATGTGCCAAACAGATGAACTCAAAGTGATTTTTATGAGATCTATGTAGGTAATATCCTGACACCTGTCCTTCTGCATTTGATCCAGCATTATAGTCTTTCCTTGAAATGAAGGAACAAAAAGGATGTAGAGAAATACAACATCCAAATTGAGAATTAATGTGAAATAAATGGACAAATTTTGTACAAAATATATCAATTTACCAATCTCAAAGAAACAAGCAGTAAGGAGTTGTGTCAAAGTTGCTTAGTTTTTTTTTTATTTCTAAATTATTTCCAACTATCTTGCATCATCTTTATTTTAGTAGACATATTATAATCAAATTAGAGTACATATTTTGCAACTGAGGTCCACATGAGGAAAAGACAATTAGTAAATTTATTAATTAGAGTCCCATTCAAATGCCTATTTTCTTAAACTATTATTGTGATTTTTTATTTGTTGTATGTATTTATTATGGTTTATTTAATACTACACTTATTTGAATATGTATGTGCTATTGGATTGCATGATCTTTGAAAGAGCTATGGTTCATTCATTTACTATCCCCAACAGAACTCAATTTCTACATGTAAGTAGGCATTTAAAAAATTTTTTTAATTATCAAATATTTATTTTTTCTTCCTCCAAACCTCCCTCCCTCACCTCATGGGGTTTGGGACTAAGGGGAAAAAGAAAATTCTTATAATGAATAAGCAAAGTCAAGCAAAACAAAATCCTGTTTTGGTCAGGGGGAACAGGGTATGATTTATTCTAAGTATTATCCTATCACCTTTCTTTCAGGAAGTGGGTAACATTCAGTATCATTGCTTATCTGAAATTCTGGTGGATAATTGGTTTGATCAGAATTCTTGTTTGCCAAAATTGGTTGTTTTTGCAATATTAATGCTATTATAGCAATTTCTCTTCTGGTTCTCCTGACATCATTCTGAGTCAAATCACAAAAGTCTCCCAATTTCTCTGAAACTAATTCTTGCTCTTTTCTTAAAATGTAATTTTATTCCATTATATCCATATGCCACACTTTGTTCAGCTGTTTCCCAGTTGATGAACACTTCTGTAGTTTCTAGTCCTTTGCTTCTATAAAAAGAGTTGCCCTCACTATTTTGGTATGTACATATAAGGCTTTTTCCTCTGTACTTTATCTCCTTTGGGTGCAGTGGGTCAAAGAATATGCACACAGTTTTAACTTTGTAGGCATGGTTTGAATTTGCTTTCCAGAATGGCTGGACCAGTTCACAGGTCCACCAACAGTGCATCTATGTAGTTGTTTTACCTGAGTCTTTCTAATGCCTGTCATTTTCTATTTTTTTTTTGGCAGCTTGGTCAATCTGATGAATGAGGTGGCCCTCAGAGTTGTTTTAATTTGCATTTTTCTACTTACTGATTATTTAGTACAATTTTTCATATGGTTGTGGATAGAATGGGTTGCTTGCCTTTAGAAATACCTGTTCATATCATTTGACCGTTTGTCTTTTGGTGAATGACTTCTATTTCCATTAATTTTAATAAATTAATTTCCTATAAATCTTAAAAATGAACTTAAGAAAACTTTTTTAAAGGAAATTTGGCTATAGTTTTTTTTTTTTTCAGTTAACTCTTTTTGTTCTAATCTTAGCTTGATTGGTTTTCCTTGAAAGCAAAACCATTTCAATTTATATAGTCAAAATTGTCTTGATCATTAATGCTTCTCCTATCCATAGATCAGAAAATAAGTTCTTCCTAGTTCATTGTTTATCTAATTTGGTTATGATTTGAATTTTTGTATCTAGGTTACATATCCATTTGGATATTATCTTGGTTACAGTCTGTGTTGTTGATCTAAATAAAATTTTTGCCAGTCTGCTACATAGGTTTACATATATATATATATATATATATATATATATATATATATGCACATACATACATATATATGCATATACATCTTTATGTGTGTACAATATACATGTATGTGTATACATATATGTATATATGTGTGTGTGTATACACACACACACACACACATATATATGTATGTATGTATATATATCTTTGTTAAATCATGAGTCCATAAGCCAACAGTGAGACATCTTTGTGTTTTTGAGTGCTATGCTACTAGGTTTACTTGCTTTGGTATGTTTATATATTTGCAATTTCAGAATGCTTACAGAATTTCAGATTTAATCATTTATTACATATATGTAAATGTAGCAACAATCTGCTAGCACTTGCTGTAGGGGTGTAAGGCTCACCAATAACCAGCACACAGAAAGCTGCCAACACAGGTTCTTTGATCTGCTTTTCTAAGGAAAGCAACTTTAAGAGGTTAACAATCTCAGTTTAATCAAACATACAAATATCATTCACAGTTCAGGTGGAAAAGATCAGCCCCCTGAACTTCAAGGCAAATACAAACAGAAATTACAAACATCAATGGACAGACCTTGTCTGATTCAAATCACAATACGTAGTTACCAGAGAAGAACCAACATCTGGATTGCAAAGCTGGGGGGTAGTTATAGCTTGCCCAGAGTCTCAACACTCCTTCCATGAGTGTGCCCCAAAAGCCAAGTGCCAAGCTCTCCTCAATTATATCCTGTTCAGAGCCCTGAGGGCTCTGACCTCACCCAGATTGGCATGGGAAAGCTCCCCATCCCCAGAATCACATCATATACAAATCAAAGACTCCCAATTGTCTCAGTGCTGAGAAACATTCCCAGACAAAAAGATCCTACTTTATCTGCCCCATTCAAACAAAGGTCAGAATTATTAAAGGCACTAAAAGGCTCACCTTAATTACTATTACAGTAAATTATAATTATAGTTATTAAATATAATATATAATTTATGTTCTTTTCAATAAACATAGAATTTAATATAGTGCTTAAGGACTATCAATATGTATACAATATTTTTCTGCCACTGACACTTAGTTGAGAGTTGGTCTTCACGGCCACAATAAGGTGAAGAGTTGGGCCATCACCTGTTGAGCTCAAGTCCTGTAGAGAAGCCCTAGATAGATTTCAAAAATTCTAAATTGGTTATACGTACACAGAATATATTCTTTATTTGCTTTAAGGGTATTGACTTGCTTTGGTGTTTGGATCTATGTTCAACATGATAAATAGATATTGCAGATCTTTCAGAAATTGCAAAAGTGGCAAGAATAATAGCCCTGATCCAGGCCACATGCAATCCAGACCATTATTGACATTCAAAATAATTTGTTGGTTTTCTAATGACTGTATTTCATTTTTTCTCCACTACTTTTTCTGGAAGGATTGTAATAGGCTGATGTTTGTTCCTAAATGTAACAAATTACACTAAACAAGGAATATTTGTGGGTGCTCAGTGGGTTTTTATTTTGTGATTCTTATCAATGTAGTCATTAGCTAGATAATAAAAGTCTCCATTTTAAAAAGCTCAGTAATCAAGGATCCTGGAAATATCTTCCAGAAAAAGAAATTAGTTATTGATGGTAAGAATATCATGATTTGGGAACTACTTTTGCATGTTGGGCAGACAATTATACAGAAGGAAGAAAGGGAGTGGATGGGATTTCCTATGGAAATTGCAAAGTTCCTTCACATACCCCTAACATCTCTTAGAAACTTAAGTTATATGTCATTGTACATATTATAGATATATGCTAGATATTAATATGCAGTAATAAGAGATTTTCTTGCATAGCTTATGGGACCAGTATCATTACCTTATAATCACATTTGCATATGCTACCAAAGAAGAAGCTATAATTTCATTTTATATAATGACTTCTCTCTTGAGACTCCTCTACATTAGCCCATAAATGAGTAGTTTTTGAGGCTGTGGTTATTAAACATAACTAAATATGTTTACTAAATAAATCTAAGACAGTTCATAACTTCCTTGTCTAAGGCAAAACACTTGATTGATATTTACATTATACTACCTTTTAAAAATTAGCGTAATTCTCTACTATAATTCTTCTCCAATGCCTCATTGTGACACGAAGTAAATCCAGATACTCGAAAGCTTTGTCTCTGCAGAACAAGATTTACCAGATCCTACTAATCTGAAAAAGCTTCACATATGGGTCTAAGGAATTAACTCTGTGTCTATAATGTGAAAGCCATCATAGCTGTATTTACCAGGTCATTCAGCAGAAGCTTGGACAACATCAAGTGATGCTACTTTCCATTCTGATTTTTTTTTTACTTTGTCACAAGAAGACAGGGAACCTATGTAGTTAGTTATAAACAGGTAAATGTTGCATCAATGTGCTTGTTTTATCTCAGTATTATCATAGTTAAATAATAACAGCAACCTATTATGATCTTTCCAGACAAAAGAGTGGGGTGGGGGTGGGGTGAAGTAGTTATTAGAAAACATTAACAAATTATTTTGAATGTCAACAATGTGTGGATTGCTTATAGACTCGATTAAGCTATTGTTCTTGCTTCTTTTGCAATTCCAGCAAGATCTGCAATGTCTATTCCTCATTTTTAACATAGATCAAAATATTGAAGCAAAATGATGTCATTAAAGTAAGTGAAGATTGTATTCTGTGTATATATAACCATTTAATATAGTTTTGAAACCTAGGGCTTCTCTATAAGACTTGAGCTCAGCAAATGATGACTTAACTCTTCACCTCATTCTGCCTATGCAGACCAAGACTCATACGATTAGGATATGCATCATTGGAAGGAGATTTTGTGCCAAATACATTAATAATATTTTTATGATATTGAAATATTAAAATACCTAATCTTGTAAATATTTGGCTCATTGGCTTACTTATTTGCTGTGACAAAGAAAACAAAACAAACATATAGAATGAGATTCTGTATTCACGTATAGATCTTTTCTTTTTTTTCTTTGCTGCTTCCATGCCTTGTGGTATACTACAGGCAGAGGAAGAAAAAGCAATAAGCATTGATATAGCACATGTTATGTGCCAAACACTGTAGCAAGCACTTTTAAAGTAATATCTCATTTGATCCTCACAACAACCCCTCAAAGAAGGTGCTATTATTATCCCAATTTTATTGTTGAGGAATCCGAGGCAAACAGAGCTTAAGCGACTTTACCAGGATTGCATAGCTAGTATGTGTCTGGTGCCACACTTGAACTCATGTTTTCTGACTTTACGCTCAATGCTCTATCTACTGATGAAGATGATAGGAGCTGCAGGAAAAATCTTCAACCCAACACACATTAGCTCACATGCATTATCATCTTCTCCCAGGTCCAACTGGAGAGACAGTAGAGCTAGCAAAATAGAAATATTGGATAGCAGTAGCCCACATAAGTGTACTCCTCTCCTAATCATCCATGTTGGTGACAAGGTTGTAGCTTTATATTAATTTATGGAAGATCCTATGCCACTCAGTTGACCATCAGAATAGGCATCACAATTAAAAAGCCACCTGACCCATGAAAGCTCATATGAGAAGTTTCATGTCTCTGTTTTTTTCTTCAGAGCAACACTCAGAGTTTCTTTAATATTTATATATAGTGCATTAGTTGGAGAGTAGAAACAGATGGCAATTTCTAAGACTATTACTCCTTTTGAAACCTAAGTTCTTTTATTCATTTATTCTCATTCAACAAATATTTATTGAGCACTACTTATTGTACATAATATCTTGTTCTAGTTATTAATTCTTTAGAGATTTAAATGCTAAATTCTTTCCTTTGGAATCAGACATTTATGAAGCACCTACTACATGCCAGACATTGTGGAAACAAAGACAAAAGCATAACATCACCTGATATCAAGAAATTTACATTTTACTTTGCGAGACAATGAGTACATGAACAAATATAAATGGAATATTTACTTGTTAGAGGGAGTTAATTAGTTCTCTTTTGACATATGTCATTTGAAATGCCTAGACAATGTCCAGTTCAAAATGTTCAATAGGCTGTCGGTGATATAGGATGAGAGATTATGAATGGGAAGGTACTTCAATGACAAGTTAGTCTAACTCCTTTTTATTGATGAACACACTAAGACCCAGGAAAGTTACATGACTTACCTAAGGTCACACAGTAATAACTTTTAGAGATAGGACTTGAACCTAAGTTATCTGATTCCATAGACAGTTTTTTTTCTACTAATTTATGCTAGAACTCAGGAAAGATGTTTAAATATAGATGGTTGTGTATATACATCTCGGAGTAATCTATATAGAGAAAATGATTAAACGAGGGTATTCAGAAGCCCATTCACACTGGCTCCTTGAGAACTGATTGCTAAGTTTTCAATCTGAATATTTACACCTCAGAAATAAGCAAAGGCTACAAATTATGGCTTCATTAATTATTTTGTTAATTATGTACACTTAAGAATGTGACAAAGAAAATGTTAATAATTCAGAATAACCTTAGAAAACTGGAAAAAAACAGAGAGCTGAGTTAAACATCTGCTAGCACACATCTTATTGAACCCAAGGAGGTTTATGAATCCTACCAAGTGAGGCAGTATATATAGAGAAGAGGAAAGTTCAGGACAGTGGCTTGAGTTACAGCTACAATTAGAATACATGACAGGGATTAGGGCTGTCCAAAATATGGCCTGCAGGAGGCATGCGGGCCACAGTGAGATTTTATGCAACCCGCCCTTGGGTTTTAATTTTCAAGAGTGAAAAAATAAAATAATAATTTGCATGAACTACATATTAGATTTTTTAATTCCATCACTAATAAATAATCTCATTGATGTTAATTTTCTTTGGTGTTTTTAAGCAGTATTATGGTTGGAACATATCGCACAGAATTTTGAATCGATCTGTGGGATGTGTTCATTCTGTACGGTGTAGACTAGTCAGTATGCACCTGCCTTCATACTGTTGTGTTGTCACTTTGTTGTTTTCTGTTTGCTTTTGCTCTTCTTACCTTTGCCTGTCATATTGATGACACGCGTTCTCCCACTTTTTATTAGTGTACTGTATTTTTTATTCTGAGTTCAGCCCTCAAATAATTATTTTATTTTAATGTGGCCCTAAGATAACACAAGGTTGGACAGATCTGATATGGATAATTAACCAACAAAGGAGAATAAGAAGGAGTTCTCAGAAAAGTAAGAGGGAAAAAATAATGCCCTAGTTTATGTTATCTCTCAAAAGGGAATGCCATACTTTGCTATGTTTAAGAACCGAGGGGTTGTGGCTTATCTCCAACCATATACAGGTATTCATATCCATATGGACCGATAGACATGGTTCTGGATTTGGAGTCAAAAGACCTGGGTTTAAATCTGAACTATGACATTTATTATCTTTTTGACGTTGGGCAAATAAATTAACCTAGATGTTCCTCAGTTTCTTCATTTGGAAAATAATAAGAACAAAGCCAGTACTCCTTATCTCATAGGACTGCTGTGAGTTTTAAATGAGATGATGAGGTATATATAAAGTGCACTTTAAATCACAAATTGTTTTATAAATGTCAGATTTGTGGGTGTAGTATAAAGGAATACTGTATCAGTGAAAAGTAAAAAAAATGTAGTTAGCTCTCTAAACAAACTTTTTGTACTCTTAACAGCAGCTAGTTATGACTGAGGTAACTAAGCTGAAGAAAAATCCCATGAGGAAAAGCCCACTTTCACACATTGCAGTCACTAAGTAATACCCTTTCATATTCCTTGTAGTTGTCTCCTTGGAAAATATGTCTGATTCAGATATTCTTTTATTCTGGCCGTAGCCTCAACATAAAATTGGAATGTGTGCGTGTGTGTGTGCGCGCGCGCGCGTGTGTGTGTGTGTGTGTGTGTGTTTTATGACACTTAGGCTTAAAATTAATCAAGAATAAGTTTTAAAATCCATATACGATAATATTTCATTATTTTGAGAGATCTTACTTTTTTCAAAGCATACACTTAAAAGAGATATGTCTTTAAGAAGTAGCAGGAATAAATTTTTTGGGAGGATAAAACATGGCTCTTCATGATTCATTTATTTTTTTAACTCTCTAATGCAGGGGTCTTAGCCTGGGGTCTAAAAACTTAATAAATAAATACATTTTAATAATTATATTTCAAAATCATTTATATTCTGTGTAATTCTGCAGATGTCATTTTATACATTTGAAAGCATCCATCAGAGAAGGAGTCCACAGGCTTTACCAAACTATCACATAGGTCCATGCCATCACATGCACAGATTGAGAAATCCTTTTCTAATGCCTTTATTTTTCCCATTAGAGCACTTTTTCATTTCCTGAAGATTATGTGAGGAAGAAGCAGGAGATGATGGTAATGGATGCAAATGATTAGCAATAACAAACCATGAATGAAAAGGAAGAATTGACAGTGATTCAAAATCACCACTTGACATCTCTGCCACCTTCAAACTGAACCTACTACCTATGACCAAGTAGCTCTTGCAAAGCAGTTCCATCCTTTTAAGGCTCTTAGTCTCTAATTCTCAGCTGCTATTCTTCTTTTGATTTTGGGAAAAAGCAATTACTAACTCACATGCTTTTCTCTTTACCTTTATTTACAATTTTAACAACTAATATGAAATGCTCAACCACCACTAATTGAAAATTGATTTTAGATTCAATTAAATAGCTGGCTCTGTTGAGAAGAATGAATTTGAAAGTTGCATCAGCTGTTTCCATACTCAGTGGGAATCACCCCTGGGTTTCACTGACCAATGACTGCTTAAGGGATATAAGCAGTAATTTTCAATACCTCAAGAACATAAAAAAAATTATAGTCTAAGCTTCAAATGATCTCACCAAAACTTCTCAACAACAGCATGCCATCTTTTTGGCAATAAGAAGTACTCAGTTTCCCTTTGTCAGGAAAATGATATTAGCAAGATATCCATAAGGCAGGTTTTCAATTCAATTTATATCGAGTGTTTATAAAGTGCTTAATATTTTTAATGTTCTGCAGTAAACATGAGGGCTACAAAATCACACATGGAAAAAAAACAAAACAATCTTGCCCTCAAGAAATTACGTTGTACTTGAAAGATACAGCATAATAAATACAAATCACATAGAAAACGATGCAGAATAATGTTAAGAGGGAGAATGCATTAATTTGTTTTAGGAAAAAACTCAGTGTTTGCTTAATGAATGGCCTCTTCTATACTAAATTTTGGTGAATTGATAACTTGCCAAATAAGAATCATGTTGTTCGACATTCATACTGGAAAAGGACCAATGGTATCATGATGTTGGGTTCAATGTACAGAGTGTTCACCTGTGGCTGATCAGACTAATATGATCTCAGAAGGCTCTACCACAGGGAACAAATACTCCATTTGAATATTTGTGATGGAATTGTCCCTAGATTTGTGTATCACATGTTTCTTTTGTGTCATTATGATTCTGCTTTGCTAATAGAGCACAGTACCTTTTTTTATGCAGGCACACCATGCTGGGAGGTCTTTAGCCAGCATCTTCCATGTCTCACAATCCATACTCACAGTCTCATAATCAATAAAGTTCTTCAGAGAGACCTTGAGAGTGTCTTGTCTGCTTCTTTTGACCTTTGTGTTAGTGCTTGCCTTATAGGAGTTCTCCATAAAATGGTATTTTAGGTAAATGTATATTTGGCATTCAGGCTATGTAGCCAGCTCATTGGAGTTGTGCTCTCTGCAGTAGAGTTTGAAACCTTGGCAAGTACTGAATGCCATTAGGCTCCTCTTATATGGCAAAGCACTTGGCATTGATTCCATTCCAGGAGAGATCTACAGGGAAAGGGGGTCCACTGCTTGTAGAGAAACTGACTGAAATCTTCCAGGTTTATATGGCAAGAGGAGGTTATCTCCCAAGAGATCAAGGTTGCCTCCATTGTCCATCTCTACAGAGGAAAGGGAAATAGGTTATTTTGTTACAATCACAGGAGAGGTTTCTTTCTTAGTCACTGCTGGCAAGATTCTTGACAGAGTCCTCCTTAATTGGCTGATTCTTCTCCTGGAAGAAGGTCATCTAACTGAGAGCCAGTGTGTGTTGAGAAAGGGCCAAGAAACAGTCAGCCTGGTGTTTGCTGCCCAACAGTTTCAGGAGACATACCAGGAGCATAACGGGGGTCTGTCTCTAAACAATGATGAGAATCATGATTCTTAGCAGTGTCAAGCCTTCAGAACTGACAGTATCAAAGGTGTTACTCAGGTTGATGAACTGGAGATCACACTGATGCCCATCAACTGGGGAATGGCTGACCAAGTTGTGGTATATGATTGTGATGGAATAGTACTGTGCTATAAGAAATGATGAGCTTAATGAGCTAATGAAAATATGGATAGACCTGCATGAAATAATGAAAAGCAAAATAAGCAAAAATCAAGAGAACATTGTATACAATAACAGCAATATTGTTTTAAGAACAACTTTGAGCAAAAATGTCATTTTGACTATAAAAAATACCACAAATTCCCCAAAGGACATATGAAGAAAGATGATATTTGTATACAAAGAAAGAATTGATAAAAAGAAGCATGTATAAAATGATTTATATATATATATATATATATATATATATGTACTCATATATATGTATATGAAGAGAAAGAGAGAGAGACACACACACGCACATACATACACACATTACACATGTGTGGAATGAAAGACCCTCACCAATTAAATTTATAATAAGGAGCCATCTCAGGGTGGGAACAGAAATAAATTTTATTCAGTTCTCAAGAATAGAGCATCCTCTGCCAGAAGAGATCTAGCAAGAAAGGCGCGTTACAAGGGGCAAAGCACCAATAATTATACCTAACACAAGAGAATTCTCGCTCACCTCTGACCCTTCTCACCATTGGCTGGGAGGCAGGCTTACAATCTGAGCACAAAAGCTAGACAAAGAATGGGGAAATTGAAGCACAGAAACTCTAATTCCCATTCCCTTAGTTAATGATTACAACTGAGGTGACATCTATAAATCTGAAAAAGGAGAATAGGATGAGGGGAGGGGGAGACCCTCTCCATTCTTCTACAGAACTTTTACAGTAAAGGAAAGCAGGTCACAGTGACCCTTTTCTTATTGAACAAATATTTAAACCAGAACCAGAAGAAAGAACAAAAAGTTTCAGGGTAAACTTTCCCAGAGGCTGAGCCATCAAACTCTCACAGCCTCAGAATTTTTCCTCTTTCCTATTTACCTACTTCATGATTTGTAAACATTTCTTAGTATAGATATAGGTATACACTTATACATATCTTCCCTGTGAAGTCTTCACATTTTATTTACCTCACACACATATATTTCTGTCTAATAGTAGCTATATCTAGGGCAGGAGGAGGAGCCATAGGATCATAGATTGGAAGGTGACAGGGAACTTAGAGTTTACTTGTTCCAGTTCCTTCATGTAAGAAATGAGGAAACATAGAATCAGAGAAAGGAAGTGATTTTCCCAGTCACATGGGATATATACATACATACATACATACATACATATATATATATGGCAGAATTAGCATTTGACCTATGTTTTTTTACTCGAAATCCATTTTCAAGGGTGAATCCTTAAGTGTCTCATTTGGCAACACAATTGGCTTAAGATCTGTAAAGGCGAAAAGCTAGCAGACATTGTTGGTTAGATGTATAACCAGGTAGATCTGAATGCATCAAAATAACTGTTTATGTTAGAAAAATGCATTAGGTTGCTTATGCATCTGATTAAAAAAAGAAACTGTTGTGTCAGTTGCAGCATCTACATATCAAAAGATCTGTCCAAAAGCAGAGAATTTTAGGGTGATCACACCAAACATTATTTAAATAGGCTTTGTTGCTAGATGGATCTCATGCAAAAATGTTGGAATGAGAGAAAGGAAAAATGTCATGACTTATGTGCCATGTCAATTCAAGATATAAGGAAGGGAGGTTGTTTATCCATAGCTTTTGAAGATCTACCTAAATAGGAGAGGGGTGGTTTCAGACTACCCAAAAACAAGATGGTACTATGTTACTATGCTTCCCATTTGAACCCTTATATGTGAATAGTTACAATGGAAGATTGTGTGGTCTGTTGCCAGATTCGAAGTTCAAATGCTTACTGCGTAACTGTAGGAAAGATGCCAATTTTCTTTAATTCTCATGTCTCATATCTGAAAAAAAAAATGAGATTGGACTAGGTAACCATGAAGAGTTCTATGATCTTCACACATTAGAATGATAATATGTCAATTGGAGTTGAGATGAGAATCTACTACAGGCAAGAAAAATAATATCTGCATTGATTTCTGGCAGTATGATAGAAATTAGGCACTGTTAATAGAGGGAAATGGTGCTAAGAGATTTTACTAAGTGGTGGAGATACAAAGAAAGGCAAAAAGACAAACCCCAAAGAAGGGGGGAACAGTGCTTTCCCTTAAAGTCAATTCTATTGGGGGTATGGGGGGGGAATGTGTAAATAAATAAAGATAATATATAGGCAGAGTATATGAAAGAAATCTGAAAGGAGAAGATATTAGCAACTGAGGGGAACCAGGAAAGGCCTCCTGCAGAACCTGGGCTTTGAGCTGAATGAAGGGAGCCAGAGGAACTAAAAGACAGAGTTGAGGGGCCAGAATAGTTCAGTTATTAGGGATAGCCAGTGCAAAGGCACAAAGATGGGAAATACACAGTACCATGCATAATGGACAGCAAGTAGGCCAGTGTAGCTAAATTATGGAATGTGTGTTGGGGAGTAAATTTTAAGAAGTCTGGGAATACAGGAAAGGGCCAGATTATAAAGAACATCAAATATCAAACAAAAGATTTTATATTTGATTTGATTGTAGAGATAACAAGTAGCCAGTGGACCTCATTGAACAGATAGGGTAAGGTAGTCAGTGCCATCATTTAAAAAAATATATTTTTAACATTCAATTTTAAAAATTGACTTGCAAACCCTCTCTCCCTCAAGCTGTTTCCCCGCACATGAAAAAGGCACACCATAGGATAACAATTATATATGTGAAATCAGGCAAAACATATTTTCATATTAGTCATATTCATCCCAAAATGCAAATCAAGACACATGAAAAATGAAAAGTAAGCTTCGGTCTGCACACAGAGTTCATCAGTTTTTCTTTCTAGAGGTAGATAGCATTTTTCATCAAGGATACTTTGGAATTGTCTTGGATCACTTTTTTAATCAGAGTAGGCAAGTCTTTCACTGTTAAGTAAAATTACACAAAATAATGAAGAGTGAAACGAGCAGAACCAAGAAACAGATGTATGCAATTTAAAAAAAAAACACTGTTTTTAAGAGCAACTTTGAGTGACTAAGTCATTTTGACTATTATAAATACCCAAATTAGCTACAAAGGACATTTCATATGAAAGAAAACATTATTTGCATCCAGAGAAAGAATTGATAAATAGAAGTAGGTATAGAATGATTTCACACACATGCAAATTTACAAACAGACACACACACACACACACACACATACACACACACATTTGTATCCCTTCCACATCACTGGGGTTAGGGGCACGGTGCCCCCACAATCTGGAAAACCTTCATTAAATTTTTTGGCCCTACTTTTGTACCAGAGAAGTTTGAATTTTTCCTTTTTCTTTTAAGGGTATTTATAATATCAAAAGATAAAATATATTAATATTAGATGATAGTATACATATATTTTATGCATTTCTGAGTTTCTAAAATTTTTCTGTGCCATCTGCTGGCCTTCACATGTCATCAGTAGCTTTTGCAAAGCTCCCACAAAATTCTCATTTAATTTCTTATGTAGACCCACGATATATCAAAATTATGATGGGAAAAGGCATGATGTGAAAGGAATAACTGTTCATTTTTATGTCTAATGGCAGTCATGTCTAGGGCAGAGGGAAGAAAAAAGGTTATATAATAACTTTATTATATATTTAAAAGAAATAGCAAGTTGTACATAAGAGATTTTCAGCTTCATGTACAATCATATTTTTTATTTTGCTATGTTAAGGAAATCCTTGTTTTATTTTTTAAGCTCAAAACAAAATATTTTTAAATGATGTTACTGTGTACAATGTTCTCCTGGTTCTGCTCACTTCATTTTGCATCAATTCATGTAAGCATTTCCAGATTTTTCTGAAACCTTCCTGCTTGTCATTTCTTATAGCACAATACTATTCCACTACAAAGATATGCCACAAGTTATTCAGCTATTCCCCAATTGATGACCATCCTATTAACATCCGAATCTTTGTCACCACTAAAAGAGCTGCTATAACTATTATTGTACTGTAAGTTCTTTCCCCTTTCCTTTCATTTCTTTGGGTTATATACCTAGTAGTGATATTGCTGAGTCAAAGGGTATGGACAGCTTTATAGTCCTTTGGAAATTGTTCCAAATTGTTCTCCAGAATGACTGGACCAGTTAGCAACTCCACCAATCATGAATTAGTGTCCTCATTTTTTTTCCTACATCCCTTCAGCATTAGTCTGTTTCCTTTTAAAAATCTTATTAATCAATTTGACATAGCTCATACATGTGTAGTCATGAAAAACACATTTTCGTGTAAGTCATTCTGTGAAAGAAAACACGACAAAAAAAAGAGAAAGAAAGAAAGTAAAGAAAAATATCTTTGATATGCATTTAAGTTTTATGAGTTCTCTCTCTGGAGAAGGATAGCATCTTTCATCATGAGTCCTATAGAATTGCACTGGATCATGCTATTACTGAGAACGCTAAGTTATTCATAGTAGATCATCATATAATATTGCTGTTACTGTGTGCAGTATACTTCTGGTTCTGCTCATTTCACTTTGCATCAGTTCATGTAAATTTTTACAACCTTTTCTGAAGTTCACCTGATCACCATTTCTTAAAGCTTAATAGTATTACATCAAAATCATATACAACAAATTTTTCAGCCATTCCCCAATTGATGGATACCCTCTCAATTTTCAATTCTTTGCCACCATTAAAAGAGCTGCTATATAAATATTTTTGTACTTTTTGTTTTTTATCTCTTTGGGCTACAGCATTAGTAGTGGTATTGTTTGGTCAAAGGATATGCATGTTTTTATAGCCCTTTAGGCATAGTTCCAAATTGTTCTCCAGAAAGGTAGAATCATTATACAACTTCACCAATAATACATGGTGTATTAATTTTCCCACATCCCCTCCATTTGTCATTTTCCTTTTGTTATATTAGTCAATCTGACAGGTGTGATGTAGTAGCTTACAGTGGTTTTCATTTGCATTTCTCTCATCAATAGTGATTTAGAGCATGTTTTTTTTTTTCATATGAATATAGCTAGCTTTAATTTCTCCTGAAAATTGCCTGTTTATATCCTTTGAGCATTTATCAATTGGGGGTGGTTTGTTTATATATACATACATATATATATACATATGTGTGTATGTGTATATATGTATACATATGTATGTATATACTTGTATACATGTATGTGTGTGTCTATATATACACATATACATATATATTTGACTCAATTTTTCATGTATTTGGGAAATTAGGCTTTTATCAAAGAAATTTGTTATAAAGTATTTTCTGAGTTCCTGGCTTTTCTTCTAATCTTGGATGCATTGTTTATGTTGTGCTAAAACTTTAAATGTAATATAATTAAAATGATCCATTCTACTTCCCATAATCCTTTCTATTTTTTATTTGGTCATAAATTCTTCCATTATCATGGATCTGACAGGTAAAATTTTGAATGTTCCCCATATTTGCTTATGATATCACTGTTTAATTCTAAACATTGCATCCATTTTGACTTTATCTTGGTATACAGTGTAAAATGTTTGTGTATACCCACTTTGCACCAAACTGCTTTCCAGTTTTCCCAGAAATTCTTGTCAGATAGTGAGTTTTTGTCACCAAAACGTAGATCTTTAGGTTGATCAAACATTAGATTACTATGATTATTTATTATTGTGTATTTGTGTATTGTGTGCCTAATCTATTCCACTGATCCATGCCTTTGTTTCCTAGCTAATGCCAGATTATTTTCATGATTACTGATTTGTAATATAGTATGAAATTTGGTACTGCTATATGGCATTTTTTTTTCATTTGATTCCCTTTATAGTCTGTTCATGCAGATTTTTCTTAGGGAGCTCATTTATGGCTTGCTCAATTTTTTCTAAGATAATTTTATTTAAGTATTATATGTCCTCATCTGTTAATCTTAGCATTTTATATATTTTTGGTAAATATTCATCCATTTCACCTAGATTGTCAGTTTTGCTGGCATAAAATTGGACAAAATAGCTCCTAATAATTGTTTTGATTTAGGTGGGTCATTGACTTTTCATTGTTAATAACGGTATTTGGTTATCTTTCTTTTTAAATAAAATTTTAAATGGTTTATCTATTTTGTTTTGCTTTTTTCCAATAGAATAGATCCTAGTTTTATTGGATCATTTTATTTAAACTTTAACTTTTATTCATTTCCTCTTTGATTTTCAGGATTTCCATTTTGGTGTTTAATTGGGGATCTTAAATTTGTTCTTTTTTCTATTTTTTTCAATTACATGCTCAAAATAATGGTCTGTTTTTCTCTATTTTGTTTATGTAAGTGTTTAGGAATATAAATTGCTTTCTAAGTACTACTTTGCATCCCACAAATTTTGGGATGTTCACTCATTGTCATTCTCTTTAAAGAAATTAATTATTGTTACTATGATTTGTTATTTGAATAACTCAGTGTTTAGGATAAGGTTAATTCCTCATTCATTTTTAATCTATGTTTCCATGGTCATTTACTTGATGTATTTTTTTTTTATTTAATTTTAGTCTGTAAAGGATGTTTTTAACCTTTCTGCTTTTACTTATCTGTAAGGGTTTGTGCCCTAATAAATTTTTCTTAATGTGTCATCTGTAGCTGAAAAATCAGGTATATTCCTTCCTTTTTCTATTAAATTTTCTCTAGAGGTCGATCTTATATAACTTTTTCTAAAATTCTATTTATCTCTTTTACTTTTTTTGGTTTGTTTGTTTGTTTGTTTTATGGTTAGCTTTATCTAGTTCTGAAAGGGGAAAGTTGTGGTCCCCTATCTGTATTATTTTACTGTCTATTTCATCTTGTACTTAATTTAACTTTTAAGAATTTGGATTCTATGGCATTTGCTTCATCTATATTTAGTATTATATTACTTCATTCTTTGAGGTGACTTTTAATAAGATGTAGTGTCTTTGATTTTCTCTTTTGATTAGGTCTACTTTTGTTTTAGCTTTGTCTGAGATTATGATTGACACCCTGGGCTTTTTTACTTCAGCTGAAGTATGAAAGTGTGTTCCAGCCCCTTACCTTTACTCTGTGTGTGTCTCCTTTCAAGTTTTTCCTCTTGTTTTTTTTAATTAATTTTATTCATTTAGAACTTTATTTTCCCTAGTTACATAGAAAGATAATTTTTAACATTCATTTTTAAAACTGAGTTCCAAATTCTCTCCATTCTTCCCTCCTGATGCAACCTTCATTGAAAAGGCAAACAATTTGATATAGGTTATATATGTGTAGTCATGCAAAACATATCCATAATAGGTTGCAAAATATAGAGAAAAAACCCTCAAGAAAAATAAAGTAAAAAAGTATGCTTCAATCTGTATTCATACACCATCAGTTCTTTCTCTGGTGATGGATAGTATTTTTCATCATAAGTCCTTCAGTGCTGTCATGTGATCGGATTGCTGAAAATAGTTAAATCATTCCCATCTGATCATCTTACAATATTGCTATCACTTTGTACACAGTACATTTCACTCTTCATCAACCCATGCAAGTCTTTCCAGTTTTTTTTTTTTTCTGAGAGCATCTTGCTCATCACTTCTTATAGTACAATAGTGTTGTATGATAATCACATGCTACAACTTGTTCAACCATTCCCCAATTGATTGGTATCCCCTCAATTTTTAATTCTTTGCCCCCAGAAAAGAGCTGATATATATATATATATATATATATATATATATATATATATATATATATATATATATCAAGAGAAGAAAAAGAAGATACATATATATATATATATATATATATATATCTTCTTTTTTAATATTTCTTTTGGGATATAGGCCTAGTAGTGGTATTATTAGTTCAAAGGCTATACATGGACTTATAGACCTTTGGGAGTAGTTCCTAATTGCTCTACAGAATGGTTGAATCAGTTCACAGCTCCACCAACAATGCATTAATGTCTCCTTTTTCTCCCCATATCACCTCCAATTTTTGTCATTTACCTTTTCTGTCTTATTAGCCAATCTAATGGGTATGAGGTAGTACCTCAGAATTGTTTTAATTTGCATTTCTCCAATCAATAGTGAGTTAGAGTATTTTTCATATGGCTTTTCATATAGCTTTGAATACTTCATCTGAAAATTGATCACATCTTTTAATCATTTTCATTTATCAATTGAGGAATGGCTCTTATTTTTATGAATTTGACTCAGTCCTCTATGTTTGAGAAATGAGGCCTTTATCAGAGAAACTCAATTCAAAGTTGTTTTTTTTTCACAGTTACTATTGCTAACTGTATTTCCCTTCATTCTATACCCTGCATTTATCCTAATCTCTACTTTCACCCTGTCCCTCCTCAAAAGTATTTTCCTTATGACTATCTCCACTACCTCCTCCCCCAATCTGCCCTCCTTTCTATCACTCCCCTCTCATATCCCCTTCCCCTCCTACTTTCTTGTAGGGTAAGATAGATTTTCATACTCAATTGAATGTGTGTGTTATTCCTCCTTTGAGCCAATTCTGATGAGAGTACGGTTCATTGACTCCCCCTCAATTCCCCCCTCTTCCCCTCCACTGTAAAAGCTATTTTTTGACTCTTTTATGTGAGATTATTTACTTTATTCTACCTCTAACTTTTTTTCTCCCAGGACATTCCTCTCACCCCCTTAATTTTATTTGTTTTAGATAGCATCCCTTCATATTCAATTCACAACTGTACCCTCTGTCTATATATCCTCCTTCCAACTGCTCTAATAACTATTTTCAGCAATCCGATCATATGACAGCTCTGAAGGACTTACGAGTTACAAATATCTTCCCATGTAGAAATGTAAACAGTTTGAACTTATTAAGTCCCTTATGATTTCCCTTTTTTGCTTACCTTTTTATACTTCTCTAGAGTCTTATATTTGAAAGGCAAATTTTCTATTCAGCTCTGGTCTTTACATCAAGAATGCTTGAAAATCTTCTATCTCATTGAATGCCCATTTTTTTCCCCAGAAGGATTATACTCAGTTTTTCTGAGTAGGTGATTCTTGATTTTAATCTCAGCTCCTTTGCCCTCTGGAATATCATATTCCCAGACCTTTGATCATTAATGTAGATACTGCTAGATTTTGTGTTATACTGATTTTGTTTCCACAGTACTCTAATTGTTTCTTCCTGGCTGCTTGTTCAATTTTCTCCTTGACCTGGGAAATCTGGAATTTGGCCATGATATCCTTGGCAGTTTTCCTTGTGGGATCCTTTTCAGAGAGTGTTCAGTGGATTCTTTCAATTTCTATTTTATCCTCTGGTTCTAGAATATTGAAACAGTTTTCCTTGATTCTTGAAAAATGACATTTAAATTCTTTTTTTTAATCATGGCTTTCAAGTAGTGCAATAATTTTAAAATTGTTTTTCCTGGATCTATTTTCCAGGTCAGTTGATTTTCCAATGAGATATTTCACATTGCTTTTTTTCCTTTTTTTAAAATTATTCTTTTGCTTTTATTTTATTATGTATTCATTTCTCATAAAATCATTAGCTTTAATTGTTCCATTCTAATTTTTAAGGAATTATTTTCTTCAGTGAGCTTTTCAATCTCTGTTTCCACTTAGACACTTTGGCTTTTTAAGACATGCTTCCCCTCATTGGCTTTTTGGACCTCTTTTATCATTTAGCCTAGTCTGTTTTTAAGATATAATTTTATTTAGTATATTTTTGTGTCTCCTTTGC
Source organism: Trichosurus vulpecula (assembly GCF_011100635.1). Classification (NCBI taxonomy): domain Eukaryota; kingdom Metazoa; phylum Chordata; class Mammalia; order Diprotodontia; family Phalangeridae; genus Trichosurus; species Trichosurus vulpecula. The sequence continues at coordinate 18,050 of NW_023494525.1, read as the reverse complement.
CAAGCTGTTGACATCTTTTTCATGATTTCCTTGTGTCACTCTCATTTCTCTTCCCAAATTTTCCTCTAGATCTCTTACTTGATTTTCAAAATCCCTTTTGAGCTCTCCCTTGGCCTGACACCAATTCATATTTTTTTCCTTGGATGTTTTGGATATAAGAGTTTTGACTTTGTTGTCTTCTCCTGAGTGTGTCTTTTGGTCTTTCTTGTCACCACAATAACTTTCTGTAGTCAGAGGTTTGTTTTTTTTTTTTTATTTTATTTTTTACATTGTCTGCTCATTTTCCCAGCCTATGACTTGGCTTTTAACTCCTTGTTAAAGTAGGGATCTGCTTCCAGGTTGGAGGGTGCAACACTGTCCCAAGAATCAGGGCTTTTGTGCAGTGTTTTCAGAGATACTTCTAGGGCCCTATAAGTTTTCAGTTCTTCCAAGATAGAATCTAAGGAGAGGTGTTTACTACTTTCCTGACCTGTGCTTTGGTCTGTGAATAGCTACAAGCACTCTTTTTTGTCCTGGAACTGTGAGGAGAGTCCCTTTGGCCACTTCTCTGCAAGCTCTGCTATGCTAATGCTTCTCCTCATCCATTTTTTCCCTGTTGTCCTGGGACTGCCACCCAGGATAGCAATCTAGGTCTGGGTATGGGCAAACAAGAGAGTCTTGTCTCACTGCTAGCAAAAAAACACTCCTGTATTCTTCTTCTGACCAGTTGTTTGACTCCCTTACCATCTATGGAAGGAGAGGTCCAAAAGCAGCCACTGACACTACTGATTCAGTCACTCCAAAACCTGCTCCTGGCTTGTTGTGGTTATGCTGGCATGGCCTGTGCTGGACTGCGCTCCACTTTCACCCAGGTGAGAAAGAAATTTCTTGCTGACCTTCTAAGTTGTCTTTGTCTTCTGTGGGCTGAGAAGTCTGGAAACCATCACTGCTTCCAGTGATTTAGTCACTCCAAGTTCTGATCAAGGTTTGTTGGGGCCCAGTCTGCACTGATGTGGCCTGTGCTGGACTGTGCTCTTTTCTCACTCTGGTGCAACAGACATTTCCTGCCAACCTTCTACGTTGTCTTGGGCTGGAAATTTGCTTCAGTCTGCTTTTTTGTGAGTTCTGCTGCTCTAGAAGTTGTTTAGAGTCATATGTTTTTTTTTTTCTTTTTGCAGAGGGGAAGGCAGGGCAATTGGGGTTAAGTGACTTGCCCAAGGTCACACAGCTAGTAAGTGTGTCAAGTGTCTGAGCTCGAATTTGAACTCAAATCTTCCTGAGTTCAGGGCCAGGGCTCTACTCACTGCACCACCTAGCTGCCCCTAGAGTCATTTTTAAAGGTATTTGGAGGGGTTGAGGGGAGAGCTCAGGTGAATCACTGCCTTTACTCCACCATCTTGGCTCCACTCCAAGTTTATCTCTTGTAAACAACATATTGTTGTATTCTGGTTTCACATTCATTCTGCTATCTGTTTCCCTTTTTATATGTGAGTTTATCTCATTCACATTCAAATTCACAATTATTACCTGTGTATTTTCTTTCATCCATTTTTCATAAATTTTTCTCTTTGAAAGAATTTAGATGCAAGTGAGGTTCAAGTATTGCCTGGTGTCTCCCCATTTTTCATTCTATTTTAAAAATTTTCTTAACACCTCTTTTAAGAGAAATAATATTATCCATTCTTCCTTTCCCTTCCAACTTCTCCCAGTGCATCCCTATTTCTCTTCCATCTGTTTTTCTTTTATTATAGATTATGCCAACATGACTTAGACCCATGCCCTCTATTTTCGTGGAATCCTTACAACTGTTCTAACAATGATAAGGTTCTTAGGAGTTACATTTATCATCTTTCTATATAGGAGTATAAATAGTTTCACCTTATTGAGTCCCATATTATTTCTTTTTCGTGTTTACCTTTTCATGCTTCTCTTGAGACTTGTATTTGAAAGTCAAGTATTCTATTCAGCTTTCTTCTTTTCATCAAGAAAGCCCAAAAAACTTCTGTTTTATTAGAAACTCATTTTCATCCAAAGGATTATACTCATTTACCCGGGGGAAGTTATTTTTAGTTGTAACCCTAAATCTTTTGGAATATAATATTCCAAGCTCTCTACTCCTTTCACATTGTAGCACCTAAATCTTGTGATTCTGACTGTGGCTCCAGAATATTTGCATTCTTTTCCTGGCTGCTTGAAATATTATCTCTTTGACTTGGGAGCTCTGGAATTTGATTATAATATTCCTGAGGGGTTTTTTTAATTTTGGGATATCTTAGAGAAGGTTATCAGTGAATTCTTTTAATTTCTATTTTATTTTCTGGTTCTAGGATAGTTTGATTTCCTTACTTATCTATCTGTCTGTCTTTCTATCTATCTATCTCTATCTATCTATCTGAAATATATCTCTGCTCTTTGTTTAATCATGGCTTTCAGGCATTCCCATAATTCTTAAACTATCTCTCCTCTATCATCTAGGTCAGTCCTTACCATGAAATTTTTCACATTTTCTTCAATTTTTTCAATCTTTTGGCATCATTCATTGCTCTTTGATGTCTCATGAAGTCATCATCTTCCAGTTGCACAATTCTCATCTTTAAGGAGTTATTTTCTTTGGTGAGCTTTTGTACCTCTTTTTCTATTTGGACAAGTGTGTTTTTAGATGTTATTTTCAGCCATTTTGTGCCCCTTTTTGTGGTTATTCAGTCATTTTCACTTATATCTGACTCTTGGTGACCCCATTTGGGCATTTGTTGTCAAAGATACTGGAGTGACTCGTCATTTTCTTATGGAGTATGTTTCTTTTATCCAGTTGTTAATTGTCTTTTTATAATTTTCTTCCTTCATTCTCAATTCTTTATCCAATTTTTCCTCTACCACTCTTCCTTGATTTCAACAATCTTAACAGTCTGTTTATTTTATTTTTCTTTTTGCTTATCTTGTAACTGTTTTGGCATCATTGTCTTATTTTCTTCTTGTAAGTTTGTGTCTTGATCTTCCCTGTCAACATTATAGCTTTTTTATGGTTAGGTTATTTTCTGTTGTTTGCTCAATTTTCTAGTGTATTTCTTGACTTTGAATATTAAGTTAATGTCTAGCTGTTTCTCAGAATGGGGATTGAGAAGCAATGTCTCAAGGTATAGACATCATCATCATTAATATTACTATTATTATTATTGTTATTACACTGCTGTTTTCAGAGCTAGTTCTAAGGATTTGGATGTTTTCTGTGTTTCCAAGCTGGTGTGATCTGAGAAAAGATGTGGTCACTGGTTTCCTAGTCTGAGTTCTGGTCCTTAACTAGCAAGGTCCCCCTATCCTTTGAAGATACAAATGATACTGCTTCTCAGGGCCTCTGCTCCCTCAAGATCACAAGTGATGTTGTTCCTCAGATACCCTGATCCCTTAGGACACAAAACCATTCCAAAAAGCCATAAAAAGGACAAAATCCTCAGTGCCCTTGTTCTTTTCTGACTTCAGGAACTCTTCTGTGCCCTAAAAATAAGACTTAGAAGTGAATTTCAACAATGGAGTTGTCAAATAGCATCCTGTCCTATGCCCAGTGATAGCAGAGGGAATTCCCTTTAATCTCTTTCTGACCAGATTTTTCTGACCCAATTCCTTACCATCCCAAAACTGTTGCTGCTGCTGCTACTGCTACTGCTACTGCTGTCTCTGCCACCAAGACCTGTAGATAATATTACCAATATGTGGGTTCTGGGTGATCTGCTTTTCTGATGTCACAGACTTTTCCTTACCTCCCAAGTTTCCTTGGGCTAGAAAAATATTCTACCTCTACTTTTTCTTGTCTCTGCCACTCCAGAATTCAATTTGAGGAGTTATTTAATTTTTTTTCTTTTAGAATGTTGACAAAACTTTGCTGCTTCCTCTATTCTGCCTTCTTGGCTCAGCAACCCTCCCTCCATCCCAGTATTTTTTAAAATCACTCTGGAAGCTTAGAGGAAAATGAACTTAAGTTGAAAGAGCCTATGCAAAGGACAATTGAGAAGGCTATTTGAGAAGTCCATGTGAGGATGATAAGGGCCTAAACTAGGGTTGTGGTTCTATGAGTAGAAAGAGGCATTGTAAAGGCAGAAACAATATTTTTTCCTTGGATTGGATATGGGGGGGGTTATGTAATCAAAGATCCAATGATTACATTAAAGTTGTAAGATTGGTTAACTTGGAGGACAGTGGTACCCTTAAAAGTCATGAGAAAGTTTCTAGAGAGGTAAGGTTTTGTGGGGAAAGACAATAGGTTCATTTTCAACATAGTAAGAGTGAGACTCCTATGGGACATCCAGGACGATATGTCCAAGAAGCAGTTACAGATTTGTGACTGTAGTTGTTCAGAGACTAGAACTGGGTATACAGATCTGGGGCTCATCTGCCTAGAAATAATAATTAAACTCATGGTACTTGATGCTATCGCCAAGTGAAATAGCATTTTAAGAAAGAGAAGTTGGCCCAGAACAGTGTTGGTGGGCTCCCACTTTTAGTGAGAATAATACAGATGAAGAATCAGCAGAGGGAATTGAGGAATACTTATCGTTTAGGAGAGCCAGGTGAGAACAGTACTGTGAAAGTAAGGGTGTACTGAAGTCAGCTTGGGGAGCCAATTGTTAAATTTTCAGCGGGAATATTTATATTTCAGAAATCAACAAGCAGAACAAATAAAAATTTGATTTATTTTGGTGATTTCTAGACTTAAGAAAATTCTAATAAAAATATTAATAATGCAAATTAAACTTAAAAGTGGTTTGTGTATACATGGGGGTGAGGTAGGGTGGGAATAGGTGGTTGTTAAACCTTTACCAGCACATCAGTGTGTGAAAGACTATGAAGGAGAGAATATTCAGAAGAACATAATCAAAAATGTGAAATGCCGGAGATGAGTCAAGGAAGATCTTTTAGTACTCTTATTTGGGTATGTATCTTGGTTTTCACATATACGTCCCAAATGATTTATTAGGTAATCATTATTAATCATCATGTTTTAAAAGTCTTATTGAGGAGGGGGGAAACTACCAACCAACTTGTTCCTATCCAGGAAGTCAGTGAAGGCACTCTATTTCCACTTTCCATAGCAGTGTTCCCAACTCCAAATTCCTAGCTAGGCAAATCTGCCACAGGACACCTTAACCAGAATCCCTGCAAAATGTGGTCAGGTGTCACATCCCATAGCTCTATGGCTGCTAGGTCCACAGAGGCAAGAAAGAAACAGAAACCGAAACAGACTAAGAGTGAGGCAGATAGAGACACACAGTGCTGTGAACATATGGGTGAGAATGTGTGATTTCATGACCTGTCACCATCCTCACAGCTGTCCTCATCACAGTCTAGCCTTTCTACGCCTCATAAATGAAAGAGAAAGCACTAAGCACCAACAGCTTTCGAAGAGTTACCATAATCAGGTGTTATATTTTATCATTCAGTATTTTTTTTAGAAAAAGTCAATGGTTATATGATTTTTTTTAAAAGAAAAGACTGTGGTTCCTTGCCAAGAATTTGAAAAGTAAGTAATTGAAAATGGGCTGATATTTTTGACTCTGTAATATGGGATGAAAAACTTGTAAGCATCTGTTTAGGCATATCTGGGGAATTAAGGAGGCTCAGAAGGCTCAGGACAAATACTTGCTAATTTCACATTAGTCCCTTTAAACATACTCTCTATTGCAGCCAACTTCAACTACATGGTATTTCCTGACTTCAGTAATCTTTCTCATACTACCAATGCCTGGGTCCAGGTTGCTCTCTTGACCTGTCCTCCTTTCTTCCTGTCCTCCTTTTAGAATCCCTAGTTTCTTTAAAGTCTCAGCTTTTATGCTCCCATTTCTGAGAAGCTTTTTTTCCCAATACCTTGAGTGCTCTTTCCCTCCTAAAATTTGTATACTTATCTAAGGGACAGCTAGGTGCTGCAGTGAATAAAGTACTATACTTTGAGTCAAGAAAACCCAAGTTTTCGTCTTGCCTCATACACTTACTAGCTGTATGATTTGGGGCTAGTTACCTCATGTCTCTTGGTTTGAGTTTCCTCAACCGTAAAATGGGGACATTAATAACATTAATAATAATAATTCACAGGGTTATTGTGAGTATCAAATGAGATAATATAAGCAAAGTGCTTCATGAACCATGAAGTACTCTAAAAATGTTAGGCAAAGGCAGCTTAGTGGCCTAGTGGATAGGATCCTAAACTTGTAGTCAGGAAGATGTAAGTTTGAATCCTTACTTAGTATCTAACTGTGTGACCCTGGACATGTCATTTAAACTCTCTTTGCCTCAGTTTCTTCATGTGAAAAATTAGGGTAATAATTGCATTTCCCTCACAGGGTTGTAGGGATAAACATAGCTAATGTATGTGCATAATTTTTAAACTCTGAGAACCCTCTCCCAACCTAAACCACATTTAGGAGGTTGGGTCACCTGAGTAAGGCTACTGTGTTCCTTGGAGGTATAGGGGGAACCAAAAGGGATTTGGGGTATTTTCTAATATTATACCTTATAATACCCCACCCAGAATTTTACCCATATCAATCAAGTAATTATTTTTTAATATTAATTTAACATAATGTTAATTTAATTTTACAAAGGGACATTTCCTGAGAAGACACAGCAAGAATCAATATACAAAAGCTTCACAAATCAGAGAACATACTTATATATTCCCTGAATCGGGGTCACGAGGGACTGCTCTTCTATCATGTACCTTTGGAACCAGGCCTTCACACTGGTCAATATCAGGCAGAACATAGGGCATATACTTAAAAGACTGGGATTCAATTGCTGACTCCTCACTGTCATATAAGTGTATAAAATGTTTTACAGATATTAAAGTGCTATATAAATAAAAATTAACTACGATTATTTTGTGTGAGGGCTATTTTTTTTACTTGTCTCCCCTTTGCCTTGCACATGACTGGACTATCCTTTATAGATTGGATTGACTTGAATCAAAAACATGGTATATTGAGCGTGTAAAGTGTAGCCTGAGAGACAGAGAAGACTAGAAAACTCTATTGCTAAGAATTTGACCTCTTTTTTTCTACTTAAGAATAAATTTTCATCCTATGAGCAAATGCTTTGTTTGCACCTGCCATATGATAAAGATTTTCCTAGGACCTTTCTTTGATATTATTTGTGACACCATGGAATGCAGTACTATATAATTCTATCTTGGACCCCTTGGGGTGGAGAAAGTGAATAAAATCCTAAGAAATATCCCATTAAAAAGCAGTCTCACTACTTGTGAGGCAATACCATGGTATAAAGTCTAAGAATACTGTTTTTCAAGGTTGCAGCGTCTATTTAAATGTTCGAGGGTATGTGAAAGTTTGTCTGTATGAGCACAACGTAATATTGAGTAAAAGTGATGGGACGTTCTATAGTGTCTTGGAAACCCCAACTGTTTATGTACACAACATTTGACATTTCAGAAATCCCACAATCCACTTTGATGACAAAAACTCCTGAATAAGAAAAACAAATTAAATTCAATATCTAATATTAAATTCCTGGATGGTGTCTGAACATTTTCTAAAGTTATCAGTCTATTTCTTAAATTTCAGATGTTATATGTCCTGAGATATTGAGCTGCATTGTCTCTATTCTTTATCTGTTTTGCTGACACATGATCATCACAAATTCTAATGTGGAAAAAGTTGTATAGTTGTATGAAGGACTACCTTGTATTTACCTATGCTTCTGCTTCCCACCTTTATATCTGACTGTGTAGGTATCTTGTGCAGGCAGAATCCCTTAAGTGGAAAACCCTTTACAAAGGCTTCAGTGAGCTGAATAAAACCTCATCCTTACTTGTCCTTTACAAGTATGTAACTCTTTTATAGTTTAGGCCATACGACATAATATATCCAAAATGGGGGCTGAGGGGGAACTTATTTACTAAGGGTCTTACTAAGAGTTGAAGAGAGGTAGCAGATTATTCTCCTTTTTGAAGCCATCTGCAGTGGGACAATCCAGATAGTCTCATCTTTATTCGTATTATGATTTTAGTGGTGTGCGTGTGTGTGCGTGTGTGTGTGCGTGTGTGCGTGTGTGTGTGTGTGTGTGTGTTTAGTGATTGCATTAATATAATTTCAATACATTCAGTTAATCCACCTAGTATGTAGATTTGGTCCCATATAGATAATGCATATGGCTGAATTTTTGAGTGATGAGTCTCCGAATGTTTGGATGAAGTGTTAAATATCAGTTGTAATAATAGCAATAAAAGACACAGAATAGTGGTGTATGGATAGATAACCAGCCTTGATGTCAGGAAGACATGGGTTTAAACCCTGTCTCAATCACATATTAACTATGTGACCTTGTGTAAGTCACTTGGCATCTTGGTGCCCCCAGGAAACTCCAAGATTTATAGACTTGTAGAGCAGGTCCTAATCTGACTTTGGAAAGAGAATTTCTTCACTAGTGGTTCTTTATATTCCAATGAAATCACAGATCCAGTCTTCTCTCCCCACTCCTCCTGCCTCACTCGTACCCCCACCAGAAAAAGGTAGTAGTCATAACAGTAGTAATTCACATTTCGATATCTCTTTGAGTGATACCTAGAATTTATAAATTCCGTGAGAGTAAGAAGCAGCTCCTATTTGAACTCTTACACTTAGTATAATTTAGCAAATCTAAAATGAAGGGTAGGAATTTTGCTAAGGAATCTGCCCTCCCCCAAACTTTTCCTCACTTGTGCTTTTATCTATGTACATACGTAGGAGATCATTTACAATTAGGAGAATGCCTTAGTTTAAATTGCATGAATCCAAGAGGAAAATATCTTTGTCAGAAGCTTTTTTAATAGGCTATTCCTAAAGTCTTTCATTCAATGATACAATCTGATTTTAGAAGGCGTATGCTATATTAAATGATCGTGTGATCCATTGTCTTCCCCCTCCTCCTCTTTTTTAACTCATTGTCATCTCCCTTCCCTATTATGAAATACTGATGAGCAATATTCAAAACGCCCTACTTTTGGCTTTGCTCACTCTGCTTAACTTCTTGTTAGCCACATCTTATGTTTTCTGGGTGCCTGTCTGCTTTCATCTGTGATGCTGTCTTTGGGATTCCCCCAAATCATAATCTTCTAGGAAAGTATATATTAATGATTTGGTGGGATATCTGTGCCAACTAACTCATAAGTATATCTATCTATCTATCTATCCACACATATACACATGCTACATACACACATGTCATATATATATATATATGTATATGTATATGTATAGGTATAGGTATGTGTGTGTTTTACCCTAAGAAATAACAACCAATATGACGTTACCATAAAAATTCTTACTTTTTAATGTAACTCAGGTAAATCCTTCACTAACCAGACAGGCTCATATCTAATATCTGTGGGATGTTGTTTCTCTAGGAAAAAAAGGTGAGACAGAAATCAATGTCTGTTTGTTCAGTAACAGGGCAAAAGATAAGAGAACACATTTGCCAACAGCAGGTGAAGCATTCAATCCAAAAAGCAATCAGACTGTCAGTTGTCTGCCTTCAAGGGCAATGCTCATAACTATATCACCAATACAGAAGAGAAGATCCAAATGTAGCTCTTCTTTATTTTGAGATTTATGCATTTACCAAATAAGACATCCTCCACCTAAGCAGTGCTTAGGTACTGATGCTAAAGGTTTGTGTGTAATATTTCAGTTAGGGTTTTTAGCAGGCTGCAGAGCTTTATTGTATGTGAAGTCATCTCATGTCACAAGTTCTTATTTGATGGAAGGAAGGGAAGAAGGAAGGAATGAAGGTAATTCTTTAATAATGCAAGGCATTGTGTCTCTCAATGAATCTATTAGCAGTCCAATTCATGCCAGGGATAGAAAGAATGAACCATTCCAAGCAGTGAGCCTTCCTGGATATTTGTCTTACTAACATAACCAATACCATGATTGTTATGACTCTACACCCTGAAGGAAAAGGTTATTTCTCGCCAATTTCAGAAAATCCTCATTCTAAGTATCAAATGCTTCTTGTCAGTGGTAAAACTGGATCCAAGCTTTTCAAGTTTATTAAAAAGACAAGTTTCTTGGTTACAGTAAGAAGTAGAAAGTGAAAGAAGAAAAAAAGGCTAAAGGTGTTATATATGGTTGAGATTTTTCTCCTGAGATACATGGGTAATGATAGGAGAATGGGAGTTAGGGTTCAAGTTAGTTAAAGAATTACGCTATATATATATATGTCTCCGGACGCTTCTTAATGTGTTTTATTTGCCCTGACTCTTTCTAGCTAACAGGAGTTATCAGGCTTGAATGGGTAAAAAAAAATGTGTGAATTCTACATTGAAACCCTTTCAGCAGAAATGTATGAACATTTCTTTCATCACCCATTTGGCAAATATAGCTTCTGGCTCCTACACATTCAAGGAACAGGAAAATATCTCAAATACATTTATTGAAGCTGAACTCTCCACATTCAGTTAACCACAGCTTCATATTCCTTTTCATTTTTTTCTAGGTTTCTTGTTAATTTTAAAAATGCTAATCTAGACAGTTACCTCAGTTAATTAGAATGGGATATTAATTACAGATACAGCAACTCACATTTATATTGCATTTCAAGGTTCATAAAACAACTTCTTCACACCAAGCCTGAGAGTCAGGTACAAATACAATCATCTACTTTTAATATGAGGAAACAAACTATGAGAAGTTAGACAACTTACCCATGGCAACACAGTTAATAAGTGTCTGAGTTATTACTAGAGTCTAGACTAGACCTTTTAACTAGTAGTCCAAGATGCATTCTATTACATTTCACTGCTTCCTTAGCAAGGTCAAGACTTTAGAATATCAGGGCAGTTCTCCTTGATAATTTCCTGAAAGATGGTATCTAGGCTCTTTTTTTGATCATGGCTTTCAGGTAGTCCAATAATTTTTAAATTATCTCTCCTGGATCTATTTTCCAGGTCAGTGGTTTTTCCAATGAGATATTTCACATTGTCTTCCATTTTTTCATTCCTCTGGTTCTGTTTTATAATATCCTGATTTCTCATAAAGTCACTAGCTTCCACTTGCTCCAATCTAATTTTTAAAGTAGTATTTTCTTCAGTGGTCTTTTGGACCTCCTTTTCCATTTGGCTAATTCTGCCTTTCAAGGAATTCTTCTCCTCATTGGCTTTTTGGAGCTCTTTTGCCATTTGAGTTAGTCTATTTTGTAAGGTGTTGTTTTCTTCAGTGTATTTTTCAGTATTTTTTTGGGTCTCCTTTAGCAAGTCATTGACTTGTTTTTCATGGTTTTCTCGCATCCTTCTTATTTCTCTTCCCAATTTTTCCTCTACTTCTCTAACTTGCTTTTCCAAATCCTTTTTGAGTTCTTCTATGGTCTGGGGCCAGTTCATGTTTTTCTTGGAGGCTTTGGTTGTAGGCTCTATGACTTTGCTGTCTTCTTTAGGCTGTATGTTTTGGTCTTCTTTGTCACCAAAGAAAGAATCCAAAGTCTGAGACTGAATCTGGGCGCGTTTTCGCGTCCTGGCCATATTCCCAACCAACTAACTTGACCCTTGAGTTTTTCAGTGGGGTGTGACTGCTTGTAGATTACAGAGTTCTATGTTCTACGTTTGGGGGGGAGGTGCCAGCTCTGTCAGAGCCGCACTCCTCCTTCCCCAAGGACCCCCAGTCCAGACTGGGCTCAGATCTTCGGCAGGCTGTGCACCCCTGCTGTGATCCGCCACTTAATTCCCCCCACCAGGTGGGCCTGGAGCCGGAAGTAACAACAGCTGTAGCTGCCCCACCTCCGCTGCCCCGGGGGCTGGAAGCCGAACCGCGAACTCCTTCCACTCCCGCAGCTTTTCCCACTAACCTTCTCCGCAGTCTTTGGTGTTTGTGGGTCGAGGGGTCTGGTAACTGCTCACGTATTCAGGGCGCTAGGGCCCCCTCCGCCCGGCTTCTGGACTGGATCGTCCACGCCGCTCAGGCTGGGCTCTGCTCCACTCCGTTCCCAGCTCCCAGCTCCCAGCTCCCAGCTCCGTGTGGAATAGAGCTCACCCAGAGACTATCCGGGCTGTCCTGGGCTGGAGCCCTGCTTCCCTCTGCTGTTCTGTGGGTTCTGCCGTTCTAGAATTGGTTCAGAGCCATTTTTATAGGTTTTTGGAGGGACTCGGGTACGGAGCTCACTCTAGTCCGTGCTTACCAGCCGCCATCTTGGCTCCGCCCCCTACCAGTCTCAAGGTCAAGACTTTAAACAGTATATGGGTCAACTTACTGAAAAACTATAGTGTAGCAGAGATACCCAGGAGTTTGGAGTTACAGATTTGCTATATACTACCTGTGCTACCTTAGTTAAACCATATCACTTTACAAATTCTCCATTTTCTTGTTGGTAAAACAAAGAGGATAGATGAGAGGGTCTTAAAGGGCCTTTCTATCTTTAAATCAAGGTTTCTTAACCTGGGATCTATGAAGGTCTTCATGTATATACATATATATATATATATATATATATATATATATATATATGTGTGTGTGTGTGTGTGTGTGTGTGTGTGTGTGTGAGTGTACACATGCATGTATGCATGTGAATTTAAGCTGCAATATGAAGTGAATGAATGTTGGACTTGGAATCAGGAACATCTGGTTTCAAAATCACCTTCTGACAGTTACTAACTGTTGGACCATCAACAAATTCCTTGACCTCCAAAATAGTGATCACAGGTCATTACCATATCTGCAAGTGTGAAAGACCATAGAAGCAGGAGTTCTTAAGCTTTTTTGTGTCACTGACTGCTTTATTAGTCTTTTAAATCCTATGGAAAATGTTCTATATGGTTAGAAAGTAGCAACAATAAAGATGTAATTCCCCCCCCCCATTCATGTTAATGGGCTTGCTGAAATCCATCCATGAACCTCCATAGAATACAGGTCAAGAACCTCTGAGTTAGAGGTAGAAGCATCCTTACATACCCTCTAATCTATGTTCTTATTTTAAAATAAGGAAATTCAGGGCTTGAGAAGTGAAATGATATACCCAAAGTCACTTAGGTACTATGTAGCAGGTCTCTGACTCTAAATGCATAGGTATTTCTATCAGTAAAATTTCCCATGTGATGTTCAAACACTTCATATTGATAAGGAAGCTGTGAGTTGCCAGAGAATGCATATTGGACTTCCTGTTAAAAAGATCTGGACGGCCAAGACGGCAGCAGGAAACCAGAGACTAGTGTGAGCTCCCTGCCAAGTCCTTCCAAAAACCCATAAAAATGGCTCCGAACCAATTCTAGAACTGCAGAACCCACAAAAACAGCAGAGGGAAGCAGAGGTCCAGCCCAGGACAGTCTGGTTGGTCTCTGGTTGGTTCTCAAGGAGAACTGCCCTGATATTCTAGAGCCACAAGGCAAAATAGAAATTGAAAGAATCCATCAATCGCCTCCTCAAATAGATCCCAGAAGGAAATCTCCTAGGAATATTGTTGCCAAATTCCAAAGCTCCCAGATCAAGGAGAAAATATTGAAAGCAGCCAGAAAGAAACAATTTGAGTATTGTGGAAATACAATCAGAATAACCCAAGATCTGGCAGCTTCTACATTGAGATCGAAGGGCTTGGAATATGATATTCTGGAGGTCAATGGAGCTAGGATTAAAACCTAGAATCACCTACCCAGCAAACTGAGCATCATGCTCCAAGGCAAAATATGGATTTTCAATAAAATAGAGGACTTTCAAGCTTTCTCAGTGAAAAGACCAGAGATGAATAGAAAATTTGACTTTCAAACAAGAATCAAGAGAAGCATGAAAAGGTAATCAAGAAAAAGAACAAGAAAAAGAAATTGCAAGGGACTTACTAAAGTTGAACTGTTTTGTTTACATTCCTACATGGAAAGGTGACGTATGATTCATGAGACCTTAGTATTAGGGTAGTTGAAGGGAATATGCATATATATATATATGCATATATATATATATATATACACATATATATATATAGATATTTTAAGTGAATGTGTATGTATGTATATATGTATGGAGATATATATATATGTGTGTGTATGTGTGTGTGTATATATATATATATATATATATATATATATATATATATATATACAGAGAGAGAGAGAGAGAGAGAGAGAGAGAGAGAGAGAGAGAGGACACAGGGCGAGTTGAAGATGAAGGGAAGATACCTAAAAGAAATAAAATCAAATTAAGGGATGAGAGAGGAACATACTGAGAGAGGGAGATGGGGGAGATAGAATGGGCTGGATTATCTCGCATAAAGGGGGCAAGAGGAAGCAGTTTTGTGGGAGGAGGGAAGAGGGCAGGTAAGGGGGGAATGAGTGAATCTTGCTCTCATCAGATTTGGCCTGAGGAGGGAATACCAAACATATCCAATTGGGTATCTTACCCCACAGGAAAGAAGAGGGAAGAAGATAAAAAAGGGGGGTTGATGGAGGGGAGAGCAGATGGGGGTGGAGGTAATCAAAAACAAACACTTTGGAAAGGGGATAAGGTCAAGGGAGAAAATTCAATAAAGGAGGATGGGTTGGGAAGGAGCAAAATATAGTTAGTCTTTCACAACATGAGTGTTGTGGAAGGGTTATACATAATGATATACATGTGGCCTATGTTGAATTGCTTGACTTCTTAGGGAGGGTGGGTGGGAAGGGAAGAGGGGAGAGAATTTGGAACTCAAAGTTTTAAAAACAGATGTTCAAAAACAAACAAAAAAAGTTTTTGCATGCAACTAGAAAATAAGATACACAGGCAAAGGGGCGTAGAAATTTATCTTGCCCTACAAGAAAGGAAGGGAAAAGGGGATGGGGGGGAGTGGGGTGACAGAAGGGAGGGCTGACTGGGGAAGAGGGCAACCAGAATATATGTCATCTTGGAGTGGGGGAGAGGGTAGAAATGGGGAGAAAATTTGTAATTCAAACTCTTGTGAAAACCAATGCTGAAAACTAAATGTGTTAAATAAATAAATTAAATTTAAAAAATTAAAAAATAAAAATAAAGAGATTTGGACTCAAATTACACCTTAGAAAGTTATTATATGGGTTATATGTGTATACCTATATAACATAATTATATAGGCACACATCTGTGTATACATATATGACATACATATGCATGTACATATACATATACATCACATCTAAAATTAAGCCTAAATTCATAGGTTAGAACCTAAAAAATCAGGGAACACAGGACAACAATCACAAGTATGTTTGTTTGTTTTTAAAGAATTAGAAATCCCTGTGTTACTTTCTTTGCTATTCCTTTTGCATTCAGTTTCCATGGATATCTGTGCCTGGAGAGGGAGCTCTAAGTGTGTAGGCAGAGAGCCTACAAAGGTGAGGAACAATTTGAGTATATGGACATTATTGGGAGAAAGTAGCATTGTGGTGGCAAAGAAGGGCAGGGAGCCAGTTGGAATGTTCAATCTCTTCCTTTCCGAAAGCCAATTGAGTCTATATGTCCAATGTCAATCTCCCTCTTGAAATGACTTTGTTTAAATTTGGATATAGCATGAATTTGCTCATCTACGTTCAAGTTGTATGACTTAAGTATGATTCAATCTTTTTAAGGACAAGGATTTTTAAAAATATTTTTACTCTTTCCATAACATCTAGCATACCTTCTACTTAATAGATAAAAGTTTGTTTACTAGACACTGAATTGTAATTGATGTAAAAAATGTTAGCTTTCAATCTGTAAAGCATTGATAAAAGACCCATTATGTTCCAGGACTGGGGATACAAAGACAAAAATTAAATAATCCCTCAAGGGGCTTACATTCTATCAAGAGAAATAAAATATGCCCATATAAGTTATATGCAAAATGCACATGAAGTAAATACCAGATCATTTCAGGATCAGGAAAGGTATTTTATATAAGGAGTAACAACCTACTGATTATATGAGGAAGAGGTGAGGATAATGGAATACTCCATTCATGAGGGGATCTCCTATGCAAAGAGAGAGGGTCCAGAGTTATTAGGTCTTGTGGAAGGAACACTAAGAGACCAGGTTGCCCTACTGTAGAGAGTGCATGAACGGAAGTAATATGCAAGAAGCCAGGGCAGGTAGACTGGTTCTAGACTAGGAAGGACTTTAAGTCAGACAGACTGAAAATAACGTTATGCACACACACATATACATACATACATACATACGTACGTATACATACGCACATACATACATCCTAGTATTATTTTAAGCTACTAAAACTTCACAAAGATTTTGAAACGTGTATGTGTATATGTACATGCACACAAATATGTTTGTGGCACAACAGACTATGCTGGATAAAGAATTAGAAACCATGTATTTAAGTCTGCCTCTCATATTTCCTGATTGCTTAACTATGGCCAACTCAACCTCTCAAAACTGAATGAATGCACTCTAAACAGTAAAGTGCTACATTGGTAGCTGATCTGCATTGGTAGAAGTAGGATCCTCACTGGATGTTTCCAACACCATTGAAATGACAATTCCAGAAAAAATATTTGTATATACATATTTACATGTACACACACATGCAATACAGATTTGCATATATGTAAATATGCATTGTGTATAAAATTAGTAATCATGTGTATAAACATACATATATTCCTACAATGTAAAACATATATGTACATAACCATGTACCTATGCACATACATAAGCAGTGTTGCAAAGTGGATAGAAAGCTAGGCTTGAGATTAGGATGACTTAGAATCAAATCTTACTTCTGACATTAGCTGTCTATGTGATCCTGGACAAGTCACTATTTATAGCTATATCTACATGTAGGAAAATGAGGAATTAGTCACATATCACATAGGAAATATTACTTGACCAACTATTGTGCACAAAGCCTTGTATTTTGTGAAAAGGGTTATCAATTGTTTTAAGAGGTAACAAAAAAGTAAAAAATGAGATTATAATACCTTTTTTTAACCTTCTTACTACTGGAATCCTTGAAAGAGAGATAATGTTTAAAAAACACTGAAAATGATCTTCTTGGCTATTACTCTCAACCTTTTTAGAGTGTTTGGTTGCTTGGCTTTGTGACACTTCCCCTCATTCATTCTATAATTTTTAAAGCATTGAAGGGTATTGAGTCTGTTTTAGATGTCATTGAAGATACAAAGAGAAATGAATAAGACACTGTATGGGAGAGGGACAAATGCACAAATAGTTATATTGCAAAGCAACATTTAGTCAGTGCCCGAGGAGAGAATCAAAGATCTATAGGAGTTCCTAAGGAGAACACAACCCATTAGGGGTAGGGATCAGGAAGGTCTTCATGCATTATCTGTACTTGGAACTGGGCGCTGACAGGTGGGATAGATTTATGGAGCATGATGGTCTAGGAAGAAGGAATCACATGATAAGTACAGAAGATATGTGTTATTTTTAGGAAATAATAAGTTATTAAGTGCAGTAGTAAAGAGTTCATGTCCATGGACCTGTAGGAGGTAAGGCTAGAAAGAAGGATAGGACCAGAAAATTCAGGGCTTTGATTATTCTTCTAAGAAAATTGGATTTTGTTCACCAGACAGTGGGGAACCAGCGCTTTTGTTTGGGTGAGGGGCAGTGAATAAGGTAGTGACATCATTAGATGACATGTCTTAGGCTCTTAGAACTAAAAGGAATCTGTTGGGTCCGGAGCCCCTAATTTACAAACCAAGTCTCAAAGGGTGAAATAAATTGCCCAAAGTCACATAGCTAATAAGTTATCTGAAAGCGAATTTGAACACATGACTTCCTGTTTCCAAGTTGAGTGTTCTATCCACTATACTGTTCATCTTTAAAATAAAATTCATGTTTTGAGATTATTTTAGAAAATGTTTTACTGTGTAGGCGTTTGTTGCCTCAGAAAGAGTTTTGGATTTGGATTCAGAGGACCTGGGTTTGGAGCCTATATTAGTAATATCTATGTGACCTTTAACCAGTCATTGAACCATCAATTTCCCCAACTATAAGATGAAGGTGTTGTGTGTGATTACCTCTGTGCTCTAAATCTGTAATTCACCAAACCCTTGATTTTGTTGAGAGAGTTACAGACCTGGTTTGGTAAGAGATGTTACTAGTAATTATCTTCATAGGAGGCTAAAGGGAGAAAAGAAAGGAACC